>NC_085139.1:26043579-26268577 GCF_024139115.2 Armigeres subalbatus | reverse complement strand
CGAAAGTTACGTATTAGCAACATCAGTTTCGGCGAAGCCTTTCGTTGCGCTGGTTCCGCCCACAAACATGTACTTTCTTTGACGCATTCACAGTCCATCTTTGGCTTCACGTTTCAGGCGGTGTACAGTTCTGCCACCTTTTCAAATGCTCGGCCGAAATGCCATGTCATCCGCGAAGCAAATAAATTGACTGGATCTGTGAAAATCGTACCCTGTTACACCCGGCTCCGCATGACACCTTCTGCACAATGGAACAACAGGCACGAAAGTCCATCACTCCAGCCAGTCTCGCGCGATTCGAACGAAAATTGCCCGAACATTCATTGCCAGTCTTTGACGTCTCGCAGTTTATACGTCGTATGCCGCTACAATCAACGAAAGGTGCGTGACCTGTATTCACGGCTTTTGAAGGATTTGCCGTACAGTAAAGATCTGGTCCGTCGAGCGGCCGTCAACGAAGCCGGCTTGATAACTTCCCACGAACTCATTCACTACCGAGCAACAACGTTGTAAATCACGTCTCTATATACTCATAACGACGAATTTGGTATATGAGTATTTCAACCAAATCAAGGTGAATTGTGCTGCTAGGGTAATGGTGACAGACGACGAAGATGATCTGGGATATCACTTTGTAGGTGCATTAAGGATGGTGATCCTCGAAAGTTCTCACACTCCAGCTTGTCGCCTTTCTTGAGATGGGGCATATAACCCCTTCCTTCCACTCCTCCGGTAGCTGTTCGGTTTCCCAGATTCTGACTATCAGTTTGTGCAGGCGCCAGCTTTTCCGGCCCATCTTGATGAGCTCAGCTGATATCATCCTTACCAGCTGCTTTATTGGTCTTAGCTGTTGAATGGCATCCTTAACTTCCTCAAGGTGGGGGCTGGTGGCTTCATCGTCCGCTGAACTGACGTAGTCATCTCCTCCGCTGCCTTGACTTTCACTGCCTGTACTCTGCGCCATTCAGATGTTCCTCGTAGTGCTGCTTCCACCTTTCGATCACCACACGTTCGTCCGTCAAGATGTCTCATCCTTTCCCGGCACATTTCGGCTCGCGGCACGAAGCCTTTGCGGGATGCGTTGAGCTCTGATAGAACTTGCGTGTATCTTGAGAACGCAGCAGTGTTCCATCTCTCCGCACTCCGCTTCTTCCAGGCGGCGTTTTTCTCCTGAAAAGGCGGGTCTGTTGTCTCCGCTTCCGTCTATAACGTTCCACGTTCTGGGTACCTTGTGCAGCGCGACGCCCGCTGCGTCCTTCTCTCCAGATCTGTCTGCACTCTTCGTCGAACCAATCGTTCGTCGACTTCGACCCATATACCGACGTTGTTCTCCGCTGCGTCGTTAATGGCTGCTTTGATCAAATATATTAGAGACCAATTAGTTCGGGGTTCTGCCGAACCGCACCAAGCGGCTTTTTGACTGTAATGCGATACTCTGCTCATAAAAGAAGTTCGTAAAATTATTCATATCAATTTATGTACCTATTTGATACAAAATATCCTCAATTATCGCGAATGATTTGTGATTGATTGATTTTTCGTTAGCGCTTGGTGCGAATTGGCAGAACCCCAACCATATTATACATTAATATAAACGACACTACAAAAAACAGGGCCGGATTTAGCTGGAAAGGGGCCCTATAGAGTGGAGGTTAGGTTAGGTTAGGTTAGTTTTGAATATAAAATGTGCCGTTCTCAAGAAACACGCAAGTTCTACCAGAAGCTCAACGATACCGCAAAGGCTTCGTGTCGGAGCCGAAATGCCGGATAAGGATGGGAGACTCATCAAGATGGAGTGTGAGAACTTCAAGGATCACCATCCTTAATGCCGCCTACAAAGTGATATCCCAGATCATCTTTCGACGTCTGTCACCATTAGTGAATGAGTTCGGAAGTTATCGCCGGCTTTCTGACGGCCGCTCGACAACGGACCAGATCTTTACTCTACGGCAAATCCTTCAAAATGTCGTAAATACCAGGTACCAATGCATCATCTGTTCATTGATTCCAAGACGGCATACGACAGATAGACCGCGATAGCTATGGAAAATTATGGACGAGAACAGCTTCCTGGGAAGTTATCAAACCGATCAAAGCAACTGTGGATGGTGCTAAACTGTGAAGATTTTGGGCGATCACTCCAGTTCGATCGAATCGCGCCGGGGACTAAGAAAAGGTCATTCGAAGAGCTGGGTGTAACAGCCGGGGTACGATTTTCAACAGATCCCGTTAAAAGCAATCGCGGATAACATGGACATTATTGGCCAAACATTCGCAAAAGTGAGCGAACTTTACACCCGCCTGAAACGTGAAGCAAAAAAAGTTGGACTGGTGATGAATTAGATTTGCCTCCAAAGAACATGCTAGTGGATGGAACCGAGCGCGACAGGGCCGCCTGGAAGCAGTGTTAGATAGACAGGGATATCTTTGAGGTTCAGAATCTGTCTACCTTGGATTCTTGCTACATGATTACTAATCAAAAATACTACTTACTTGATACTTGATGGGCCAGCTCTTCGATGAACCTACGCCGAATGGAGTATCCTTCTCCACTGGACTCGATCCTGGCCAATCGCTTCCAGTCGCCCTGAACATTGAGCCCTCAGGTCAAAAAACTAACGGCTGATAAAAATTTTGACTTTTTGCCCCTCGATGTTTAAACGATTGCATTTGCCTTTTATTAACCCACATAAATTTTAGCTAATGGATGTAAATTGATGTTGTGAACGACCTCGTGATCAAAGGGGATTAGTCGGCCGGGCAATAACCAAACACCACAAAACAAGGCAAACATTTTATTATTGTGCTTCATACCCTTCATGCTTCTTTCTGCGGCCCTACTCTCCTGCTCATATGCATGCTTTTCTTCCTTTTTATGTTCTTAATCCTAGAACTCACGTCTGTGCTACCTTTGCTTCTGTGCATCTCCGCATACCTGTCATCAGCCAGACCTACCGTCGAAGGTGAGTTGGGGACCCTGCTGTACTAAGGGCGGATCCGGGTACCTTGCAGCTGGGGCGCTATGTCGGCGAAGAAGAATTAGATTTGCCTCGCCACCGCTGCTAGGAGCTGACGAGTGTGATCCGTGCACACCGCCTCTAATGAGCTGGTTTATACTCGAACGCTTTTCGCCTCCTACCTCCCGCAGTGTGGTCTCACTGGATCCCTCGGATCTGACCTCGAGTCCTTCACCTCATCGTCGTCGCTTTTCTCGTCTGGGAGCCGTTGCTCTGATCAGTGTCTAGCTGCAGAAAGACGAAAGAGCCTTCCTGGACTCTTCTGTTGCTCAAATGTGGACCACGTTCCGAAAGAGTGATGGCGTGCAGGATCCTCGTTTGCTTCTCCAATCGCCAACAAGTGTGTTCACTTAGCTTCCTGGGAAAGCACTTGTGGTCGGATGTGGACCGTGTCCGGAAAGAACGACGCCGTGCGAGATCCCTCAGTGCGCTCCCCAGTCGTTCGATCGTGTGGTAATCGACACCGGATGTCTGGCCCCCGGAATTTTGATGCTTTGCCAAACCACACATTTGTGGTTGTTCCAGGACCAATTTGCCGCTAATTCTGTGTTCTGTCGCTTCTTCTGTGCACCTTTGATGATGCGGTCAATGCGTTCGGTTCACCTTTTTTTCGCGAGAATGCAACGGTAACACGCGATGAGCCACAGGTCAGCCCGATTTTCACTTAGTCCGTCGTTCGTTCACTCTTGCAGCGGATGGTCGCTGTCACTCTCGTGTGACAGAAAATTTATGTGGGTTTCTTGTTTTCAAGTTTATGCCCTTCAGCATTACTGAAGTGTTTACATTCAGCCGGATTTACACTGGAGTTTGTGTACGGAACATATTTGCACTAGATTATTATTAGTCAACATGACGCAAAATCATAACTCGTAACATTGAGTGAGACGCGGGTTTGAAGTTTGTATGAAAATTGCTATGAAAACAGTAACTTTCATGGAAAACTGTTCGCCAACGCTTCCCTTCAAGCTCTTACAACATATAAGTACATCGGCAGTCAAAATTTGAATCACTCTACCCTATAGTCTCTATCAGTTCCACGTTGAGGCGGTTAGCAGAAATTGCTCCGAAGTCCAGCTCCGAGAATTTCGTGATGCATCCAATAAGGCTTACCGAGCTTGCTTGTATCTAAGGTGCGCACATGCAAGCGGTGTAATCACTGTACAATTGAAACATCCATATCAATAGTCGCTTCTCGATGATCTCAAGAAAAAGCGGAAACAATCCATCTTGCGGGAGCTCTGTCCGCTTTTCTGTCAGCCATTTGTTGGAGACTTTTCAAGCAAGTTCCAAGATTCAATGAAAGGTTTTCGTGGACCGATTCTATGAGAGTCCGCTGTTGCTGGCATTCTCTCCTCACGATGGCAAGTGTCTATAGCAAATAGAATATCGGAGATACAGTACTTAACGACAGATTGTGATTGAAATCACGTACATGGAACTGAAAATACAGTTGCGTCTCGTGGTATAGCTGCGACAAAATCAAGACACCTGGCATGTGACTTCTCGAGTCACTGAAGAGCAACTTGATGTGCTGGAAAACAGGCGTGCTTTTGCGTTGCCTGTAGCAGTCGTACGAGCAGAGTCTCTTAATTCTCGTGTATACATGGATGAGACAGTGTGCCATGAGCTACAAAAGCTCACGTAGCAACGATTCAGTGACGAGAGAAGCTAGCGTGCGCATGAAAATTAGTCGTTTTCGGTTATTGCTGGTCGAACCTAGTTCTGCACCGGATCCGTCTAACAGCTGTCAAAACGTCTGGTTATTCGTTCAGGTTGGATCGCGATCCGCACCAGATCCGACCCAAAATGAATGAGGTTCGCTCTGCGATTTATCGAGATTCAACCGTTCACTACATATTCAAACACAAACGCTTCAAACTGGTGTTTGTTTACGCTAAAGGAAAATGAAAACGTAAAAGACACGGATGGGTATTTGATTTTTTTGTTTTTTTTGTTAAATTTATCAATTTTGTTGCTCTTCCATGCAAAAATGGATTATTTTAATTTTGTGCTGTCTTCAAGTTTCTCTGATGGTGAATCGGATTCTAGATCGACATATTTTGCGCTGATTACCTAGATGATAGCTCCATATAAACAAAATGAGGGTTGAAAATTTGGTTGAAAATGTGATTTATAAAATGCAGAGACTAGAGGAGCTGCTATTTACTACTATTACGTTGTGTATTCGAACATATGCTTTAGGTATAATTTTCAATGGAAAAAAAGGACCAGAATATCTGCCGCTATGAAGTTATTTATACCAAAATGTTCATATCATTATTTATTCATTAGTGCAGTCGTGCATAATTAATTCAAGGTTACGGATTTGAAGAATATAAACATAATGTATTTTCTGGCATTAACATTTATAAGACTTTGGCAACTATATTGCCATCAACAATTTATTTTATTTTATAAATGATTTATAAATAAATTCAAATGTTTATTTAGGAACAGTTTTTATACGAATTGAGCATAATTTTTAGTGGAAAAAGGTTTTAGTTGTAATTCGTTAAAAACCGACAAAGACTATTTAATCCATTGATATTGATTATGTTGAATCTTCTGTTTAGATTATGTAGTGAAAATTAATTGCCTCTCTTGTATATTTGGTTTTGCAGTTTTGAGAAATCGCAATTTATCCCAGGCCCTTTTTCTTGGGAGAAAATAGCAAAAAAAATGCAAATAGCAAAAATAATGCTGTTCAACTCTTGTACGATTTGATTCTTTGTTTTAAAATACAGTCCCTCCATGAGTCGATGTTCTATGACTCGATATCGACTCATGGCAAATCTTCCATATTAAAAATATTTCCAGGGCTACTGTGATGGTCCTTCAAACAGCTTTCCAAGGAGTTTCTGTTCCACATCTCGATATTTCCTTGAGTCGATGGTCCCTTCAATATCGACTCATGAGGTTTGACATGTAATAGGCCCCAAATCTCAAAAATGTTGTATTGGATTTTACAAAGTGTTTCCATATCTTGTTGTTCTGTTCCATTTCAATGACATAATTGATAATTCAAATTTACTGTAACACAATCACTGCTACCCAAAAGCCATATAGAATCAGCATAGCAGTTTATCGGGAAACACGGATTGGCATAAATTCTTTCAAACTCTCATTGACGTCGTCATTCATCACAAGCTCCTTAATCTTATTAATTTATTGATGAAATAATAGTCATTTTAGTCATTAAACAATTAACAGAAGAAACATCTGACTTCCCCATAACTATAAAACAAGAAAAAATAACACTAATAACAAAATTCAATAGATAAAATATCTGTTTCTGCCAGGTGATAAAATGCGAATTGAAAACAAAACAGATGATAGGATTGAGTTCTCACTAATACCATCATACTGACTCGATCCCGATCTGTTTTCGTTCGGTTATTCAGAGTCGGTGACCTGACCCAGGTTTAAAACCAAACGACATAAGTGAGCGTGTTTCAATGTACGTCTCATGAGACTCATCTCTTGCGATAGAAATGTATAGCTGGCGTTACTTAGGCGCCGATATTATTGAATGAAAATTCTGCCCAAGCTGTTTTACGCATCTCTGCTGTTGTTTGCAAAGGTTTGCTCGGCAAAAAGCGAATGAGCTGATCGCATTGAGATGTCTCAATGCGACTCTTCTTCTTCTTATTGGCATTACATCCCCACACCGGGAGAGCCGCCTCGCAGCTTAGTGTTCATTAAGCACTTCCACAGTTATCAACTGCGAGGTTTCTAAGCGTTACCATTTCTGCATCTGTATCATGAGGCTAACACGATACTTTTTAGCCCAGGGAAGTCGAGACATTCAATCGAAAATTGCCTAGACCGGCAACGGAATTGAACCCAGCCACCCTCAGCATGGTTCGCTTTGTAGCCGCGCGTCTTACCGCACGGCTAAGGAGGGCCATTACGACTCACCAATGCGACTCACCAATGTTAATAGAGGTACACAAGCTCGAGACCTCGCGCGCCAAATTTTATGGCGCGTAGTTGTTGCTCATTTTCATCTTTTTTGTACGCGTGCATGATGTCTGCGTACGACGAGTGAAATATTCTCGTTACTTTCATCCAAATATACTCTATTACCAATATAGGCATCCTACATCGATAACTACTGCCTCAAGAGGGTGGACACATGAGATCTTGGGGTTGTATTGACTAAAGTTCAGCCTCCATTATGCGTCGATCATTTCCAAAGCACATCGTCAACTTCGCTTTATGACTGAAATTGCAAAGGAATTCACTGATCCACGTTGTCTAAAGGCACTGTATTGCTCCCTTGTAAGGCCGTATCCAAAAACGATTCATCAGGCTCGTATTGAGACGGGACCGCAAATCTCCTGCCTATCCCGAACGATGCCAATTCTTGGTATTTACCTTGGATCGGCGACGGAAAATCTGCAGGCTACGTTTATTGTAAAGTTGCTGAACGGAGAAATCGATCTCCTTTCGTTGATTGGATTCCGCGTACCTGGAAGAATGCTGAGACAGCGGACATTGCTGCACACTGGATTTCATCGCACTCTATTTGGTTAAACTAGCCCATACCATGATCTGTCATCACTGATTGAAGCTGCATCTGATTTCGGAGTTTCCATCCCAGTTTGTGAATCGATTAAAACGAGAGCCTAATTTAAGCTAATATTCATGTTATTCATTAAGACTGTTGAATTATGTATAAACAAACAAATAAACAAGTAGTCCACTCTGGTTGCTTTGAAGAGACAACGCAACGCAGCATACATTTCGAAGGGTGCTTAACGTTATATGATTTAATATGCAGTATAACCAAGTATAACATTTCGAAATAATATGCTAGAAATCATCCCTAGACCTCATTTTGATATCTATCTATCTATTTAAATAAAAATGAGTTGAGATTTCCATTCTGGCCATTTAACTCACGAACGCTTTGCAAGTTTTTTTTCCCCTAATCGATTCGTTTTTCGTATATACAAATTTTAATTAATTTACAAATTGGCTATCGCTTTCAGGCGTTAGTCGCAGTTTGTGACTATAGCTAATATACTATATTTGGTTCATCACTCATAACTCTGGTAGTTATTCTTCGTCGCTTCATGTTCAAAGTTCGACCGCAGAACAGATTCTGACGCAAAACTAGCCCTGTTACCAGAGACGAGTACGAAGATAATTATAAGTTTCTCATCCGCCTAGCCCAATCGGAGTGTAGGGGAACTGTTCCGATCTCCATCTCACTGTACATATATCCATCTCATCGCTAAACAAAGAAATACGGGACCAAATTCGTCGCTTCTTTTTGTCAACATGCATGCTCACTGCTGAAAAATCACAAAATAATAAACAAACCAAATTCCTTTCCATTGCTTTGTTTTTTATGGGATGGAAATAGGAGCTATGAGATGAAGTGACAAACCGTTCCCCTATATTGTTGGATTTTAGAAAGGGTTGACATGTCAAAGATTCGTCTAAGATTCATAATCTTCACCCCCAAATGATTGATCGGTTACTCCAGAGAATCGGAAACACGCAATCATACTGCACCATTGACGAGGTCAAGTCTAACAGTCCAAAAAACAATGTAAGCTGAATAAGTAGCTTTTCAGCAGGAGCCATTATTCTGATAGGCGCTTTTCGGTTCATGTTTGTTGGGAATGGTCTTTGCTAGTGCAAGATAGGAGTTCTGGATTTCTCCATTCGCAGTCTTGCTGCAAGGTTATTTTTGAGCGCAGATGCTTCCGTTCAAAACCAAAAGCCTTGAGCAGCTGATCGATTTGACACCACCGCCCCCCCCGCCCCACCAAATAGCAATTACAACGTCTCCATTCCTCAAAGTTTGATTGGATTATGACGGTTTAGCCAGAACCTCTGCAATAGAGGTACTTAACTATAGAGGAAGATTGTCGGTCGTTGCTGGCAAAACATCTTTTGCCAACGAGGATAGGGTGCAGGAAAAATCAGTACGTTATGACAGTTGTTTGGGAACGAGAACAAAGGGAACCGCAGCGACAATCGTCCTCTATAGTTTATTACCTCGGTGCTCGGTGCTGACTTGGCCACAGAGGCCTTCATTGCTCAGATTATGCCACACGGCGGGCGACTGACAGTTATGGCTGATCCAGACATGGGACGTTGCCTGCAAATCGTTCGTATATCTGGGTGAGACCCCAGAACTACGTTCAAATGCTGTGGAAGAAATGGACGACCTTGTATTTGTCGGATTTGGACAACAGAACCAAATGGACGAAAGAACGGGACTACATTGGAGTGGGAACCATGGTGCTTTTGAAGGGGGTACACTCGCCCTCCTTGATGTGGTCAATCTGCCGCGTTACAAAGATTGATCGTGGACATGACAACAATCTTCATGTTGTGGCCATTCGAATAAAACCGAAGAATTTTTTAGGGCATATTCGAAAGTTTGTGCTTCTTATCCGGGACAAGCGGAATTAAGAAATGAGGGAAGTCATTATTCTTCCATCGGTGGTGCTCCGGCATTTGGTGAACACCAGTGTGCAGCCAGGGGAGAAGGGGGTGACAAACCCCTCTCCAGAGACAAAATTTAAAAAGAATTTTTTTCGAAAAAAAAATGTGCAGATAGGAACGGCAGAGCAGTTAGTGACCCGCGATCACAAACACTGGAGTAAAGCGACAAATAGGTTTTCGTCATTTTGGTAAACGTAGTATCGCGAGTGTTTCAATGTATGTACGCAACACAAGGTTCATTCGAATTGCAAGATCATTATTTTTTTGTTCAAATTTCATCAAGAATTTTTTCTGAATTTCAACACGTGAGAGATTCCCAAAAAGTCCCTCCGCCTGTTATTAACTAAAGTTTTTTGATATCTTTATTCACTTCGTTGAGACAATAAACATTTTGTTCAGTCTCTTTTAAAATGAATTCCAGCCTCATTCGTTCTTTGTAAATGTCTAAAAATATAAATAATAAAGCAACAATGCATGAATTCAATGTTGATTATGATTTAGAAAATAATACTATTTCATGCATGCGAAATATTCATCAAGATTAGGCTTTAGAATATCCGCTCGAGTCTCTTGGCTTCGTTTCTGCCTGCTCCGCTTGATTTCGGCAAACATCGCCTCATTAACGAGATGAGAAACACAATGGCAATGATTGGTTGCTCCGCGATGAAAGGAAATCCGTGACATCACCGGGGACTAGGCTTCCATCGCCCACACTTGAAACTCGCAAACGAGAACCGATAATTCGAATCGAAATCGTCCTTCCAGCAGCATCGGCATTTGGCATTATCTTTTTCGAGCTTCCTGGGAGCGGTGCCGTTGTGTTGGCGTTCTGCAACGCTCCACAATAATAATCCATTGAGAAAAATCGCTCAACTGTAATGATCCCCGGAATGAGCGGAACACGGGGCCGCGCGGACGGCTGACCAGCGTGTGCCGTGCGTGGCTCAGATCTTTTATCCTGGCGCGGGCTGCCAGCAAGAAACCTGATCTGGCCAAGTAAGAGAAGGCGAGGCTGTTGTTTCATGGTTCTTTTGGGTTTTACGTTTCGCTGGAGTCGGAAAGGGTGCAGCATCACATAGTTTAACTTATTTTCCGTAACCTGTGAAACTTGACAGATTATCAACAGCTAATGAGAAAAGTATGCAAAATGAGAGGTCGGTTTTGCCAGATATAAACTAAAATTTAAGATTCGTGCCTACATCAAAAACATACAGAACTCAATGAAAGAATACTGAAGAAAAATAATATAGATTAAAGCATTGAAGTGATTTGAAGGAGATTGACAACAGATAATACTATTCTAAGGAGAACAACCCAAAAATTTAATAGAACAGTGCTGTTGTCTTTAATAAACTGTTACCACTCTATGAGATTACAATAGACAAAAATAGAGCAGCATAGGTCATAAAAAGATCATCTCTCCCAAGATGAATCGATTTAGAAATCCTTGAAAAGCTTCCCATTATCGATTCACGAGTCTTTCTTCGTTCTTATCATCTGCTTCCGTCCTGGTTCGGAAGCTTCGCAAAGTTTAAATTCCTCTGAGTAAGCGTATTGTTTGGATCATTCTCCTGGGTGTGTGCTGAACGATGAGCCGAGGAAAAATATACGGAGACGACGACGACGGAACGATGAGATAATGCACAAAGCAACAGTGAGCCGCATCCTGTGTGTGGGGCCCCGAATGAGACGATGCTGGAAACCAGAAATCATAATCTTCGATATCTAGCTGAGGGAACTGAGACGGCAAATTATGAGCCATCGACTAAAATTGACGGTAGATGGTGGTTGTGGATTACCAGCTTTGGGCATGTTTACAGCGACACATAAAATGTAAAAGAATCTGAAGTGAAATTTAATGCTATCCTAATGAAAAATAACAATATATCGTTATTGAGGATGCTTTGTACTGCCTTCCACCTAGTCTTTAGGATTATTCCAAATTTTTGTTTGGCACATTGTTTACTGCATTATGTAGGAAATCAGTCTCAGTATTCGATTTCAGTATTCCCTTTCTATTTTCTCCAATACCGTCGCGCGGGGCTTCTTTTGACCGCTTGATCTTTAGTTACGCATGTAGATCTAAGTTCCTATTCCAGAGATTTCTTGGATGGCCAAGAACCGCTGACGTTGACGGATTCTTTTTTATATTAAAAGGACATAAACCATATTTTAAAAGCCCGATTGATGTTTTGTTACGCGTGTAGATCTTAAGGCTTAACTCCATGGATTTCTTAGATAACCTAGAACCTCAGCTGTTGATACATTCTATTCTGCACACTAAAAGGGGCATGTACCACAAACAGTCTAATTGATTTTACCTTACTTACTTAGGTTACTCGAGTAACCTAGACCTTAGTCTAGGAGATCATTCTGAAGAACCTATTTGTTTTCTACAAAAATTGTGGACGCATAAAATGTTTCAAAAAATTGATAAATGTTTGGCGAGACAAAGTTCGCCGGGTCAGCTAGTCTTCTACATATACAATACATAGCAATGAATTTATGTTTGTCTGACCCTTATAGTCTCGGAATCTACTGAACCAATCTGCGTGAAATTTCGTATACATGGCTTTTTCGGGCCCATGAAGGTTCTTAAGAGAGCTAAAAGTCCCTCCCCTTCTGGAAGGGTGGGCTCCAATACAAATGAAACACAAACTTCTACATAAGTCATGAACTAATCTCATAAATGAAATCAAATATGCAGGCTTTGGAATTCTCACTCATATGAATAAAAACCTGCGATTAATCCATTAAGCCGGAGTGTGATTTTTCATGTTCCCCTGTGAGGAAGTATTCTCACATAACATTTTTATCCGGATAGAATTGCGGGTGATGAATTAGTGAGCGCCGGCTCGCCGAATAATTTAGCTTTAATCCACAAACTTTCCTTCTCGTCGCCTCACCAGAAAAATTTTACAAGCATATTTACAAAAAATTATGACCGTCACGGGATCCGAGCCCAAAACAATTCCAAAATGTCCTTAGCGCCCACTATAACCACGCCACCACATGAACTGATTGAAAGTGAAGTGAAAAACTGCTGTATTCAACTTTCTGCTTATCGTGGCGCATCGTCAGATTCAATCAGTTTGGAGAGGCAAAGTAAGCAGCATTTGATTTTTGCGAAACATGGGAAGAAGGATAACAATTTTTTGCACCATCGCTTGTGTCGGAGTTTATCGCACTGTAATTCATCCGGATAAAATGCATGGTGGAGTGATCAGTTGTCGCATGAGTGAGTGAGAAATCCGAACCCTGCAAATATGGTATGTGGAGGTATTTGTAACAAGGAATGTTACTATGATGTTTCGCCACCTCTCCCCGCTTTAGAAAGGGAGGGGCTCCTATATTAATTTGTACAAAAATTTCTGCATAACTCAAGAACTAATCAAGCAAATGGAACTTAATTTTTTCATATGAAGGTTTTTGAAGGCAATATATTTTTCTGAGATGAGTAAAAACTACTGCAGACTGGACATCAACTGTTGGGTTTATTACCTCCTAGAGTTACGGTCCATTCGCATTGATCCGAACAGTTTGGCTGGCACTCCAGTGAACTGGATCACCGAGACTCCACTGTTCCCAAACAAATCAAGTTGTAGCGATCGTCTTCTCGGACTCGACCTACTGGCTTTTCTCCGTTTGATTAAGCGTGCATTCAACAAAATTTGTTCCTGCTCACCAAAACCAGAAAGAACAGACATGGATGCTAGAACAAAATTTCGTTAAAAACGTGTGTAAAGATTTAAATCGCACCTCAGCGCCGCCAACGCAGGCTGCCCGACATAAAAACTCAATCTCACTTAGTGAGGGCGTTGGCATACACTACCTAAACAATGTAGTACTGTCATCTAGGAGCGAGCCTAGGCGCAATTCGGAATGAACACTAGCGCTAAAAAGTCATTTTTAGCAAATTTTAACCATATTTATCAGCACACTAACACCTCGCAACGGGGGCATAACGACATACTTCAAAATTACCAGTACAAACTTTTACACAAGCACGCGAATGAAGATGAACGTCTGTTCTCTGTGCCAAAACATCGTAGAAAATCATCAGTCATCCGTTGAACATCAGGAGTATGAGCAGCTGCAACCAACTCCCAACGATGGACGTTGGAAACACATGTTGCCGTGTGTGCCGCTTGCTTGCTGCCATATTTATTCGGTATAATTAGCATTAACGCATTGCAAATACGTAAGTAGTAATTTTATCTTACTCGTACTGCAATACTTCCGTCCAAATATATTGTGAAATTTAGGTTCGATTGCACTAAAAACAATGACTTTAAATTCGAAGTGTGATGAAACGGTGCTCTTTTTTTAAACCGCGATGCATTGTAAAACCTGCTCTTTATGCATATATAAGGTATCCAATAACGGTTTGAACCAAATGGCGGGTTTCAGATGAGCCGGCAGAACGAAGTTGATCTATTTTATTTAAGGGACATGTAAGAACTGCGATTTCTAGTTTATATGGAAGCTTAGTTTCTTTTCTTTCTAAAAACATCCTGGGTGCTCATATTTATGCTTAGTTTCATTGAAAAAACCTAATAATTACATAATTTTGATTCGTACCATGGTTTGAACTACACTGTTCATGGTTTGAACTAAATTGGTACCATGGTTTGAACTACTGCAGCAGCCAGCAGCTCCTAAATATAATACTAATCACATGCATGAAACGCTGAGGAAATCTATAGAAAAGCAAATTCGTTTTACTATTCATCTTCTCGCATTAGATTAGTAACTCGGAACGTTTGAAATCGTCTAAATGATCGATATGAAAATTGCAAATTGCAATTCATATTGGAAATGTAAACAAAATGCTCCAGCAAGGCGCATGATGCGCTCCTAGCGGACAGCAGCAGAATATGACTGCATTTACAAGTTCAAACCATGATACGAATTTAGTTCAAACCATGATCAGTTTTTACCTTGTATAAATGTTACTAATTTAACTATTTAAAACTGTTTCTCAATTGTATGATGATGTAAATCGATTACAGATAAAACTAGCGTTCTTTTGGTATATTTGATCTCACTCCTGTGTCATAAAATGCGTCCTTTATGAGCTTTTCGAAATTATGCCATTGGTGGGGGATTTAGCGCAAATTCAGAACGTTTTTAAATCGCTTCATTTTATTACTTAAACAATATGTACGAATGTTTAAATAAACTCTATCGCTTCCAGTATACCTAAATATGCCATTCATACTGTTTTAGGTTCATTTCCTGCCAATGAGATGGTAATTTCTAACGATTTCAAAATGGTTCAAACCATGATTCGCTTTTTACTAGTTCAAACCATGATTTGATACCCTACTAAGTAGTTTATATAAATAGTGTTTGTAGTAGGTTTTGCATATATGTTATGAAACAATTTGTAAAGTATCATGAATTATTGTCCAAAGTGAAATGAGTCTTATCCAAAATATAGCATTTTGTGATTTAATATATCAGTCTGAAAAATATTATATTATTGAAGACGTAGAAAAGATAAATAAATTACTATAATTCTACGCCCCTGGACAAGTTTTCGAAAAAAGTGTCGGTGAGATCTGCCAGTTATGGCGTTTTTAAGTTTTTCGATGAAGCGCCTTTGTAAATCTTTTTTTTTTTTTTTGTTAGAGACTCTTTAAAATTTTATTCGAGTCTGTCAAGAGTTTACAGAGTTTATTGACACTGCTTAAATTACTACGTTGTATGACATCGTTCGTTTTCTCCTTGAGAGTTATTGCAGCGATTTCCTCTTCATCAATGTGTTTCCATCTTCTTCTTCAAGGTTTCACTTTGGGGTCAAATCGCGTCGATCAGCGATATTTCTTTAAAGAACTCCAGTACTCCAGTTTGCTTGACTGTTGTCGTCGGCTAATGCTTCCCTCATGTTTGGTTGGAGTCCGATTTTCTTTCTTGCGTCGTCGTATCCAGGGCACTGAACGATAATGTGTTTAATGGTGAGTGGGTGGTTACATTTTACGCACTTTGGTGGGTCTTCCTTTTCCAGTAAGTATGCATGTGTTAGCCGGGTGTGGCCTATTCGTAGTCTGCTGAGTATGACATCTTCTTTGCGATTTCCTGTTAGCGTCTCTTTGAATGGTTTGGTAGTGTTTTTTATCTCTCTAAGTTTGTTGTGGGGTGTTGAATTCCATTCGGACTCCCATTCTTTAGTCAACTATTTTTAATGATGGTTTTTATTTCGCGGTGATCAACTATTTTTCGCGTAATTGTGCTCATCTTTAGCGCCATATTTGCTTCTTTGTCCGCTTTCTCATTTCCTGGGGTGCCTATGTTACTAGGGACCCATATGAACGTTACCGATGTATGTACCTTTCTTCCCTATGTTGGTGTACAGATGAACTATCTCGTTTTTCAAGCTGGTTCTGGTTTTCTTCTTTTTTAGTGATGTGACAACACTTAAAGAATCGGTGCAAATAATATATGCGCCCACTCTTTCCTGGTTTGAAATCCAGTTTAGGGCCTCTATTATTGCAAGGCTCTCCACACTATAAATACTGAGTAGACTATGGGTTCGCTTTGCGTATGATTCCTTCTGTCGGTTACTATGCTGTATCGCGATTTAGAGTCGTTTTTGATCCGTCCGTGTATATCAGCTTGCAGAACTTATATTTGGTTTGCATTCTTTCAGCAAACAGTTTTTAAGTTCCTTTTGGGTTTTTCTCGTTTCTACTAGCGGACATCATTGTTTTGTCTATTAGAATGTATTTTCTTATCCATGGCGGAGTTTTGGTATATTTAGGATTTTTTTAGGGTGGTAGAGGAATTTCAATATTTTCGATAATATTCTTGCTTCTTGTTCTGATATTGTTTGGCTCTGATGCTGGGCCTTGGGCCCACAATTCTCCTGAGCTGTTGTTATTCTCTCCGTCTGTTGCACTATTTGTTAAAGCCTGTTCATTGTTTGTTTGCTTTGCTGCGAAGATAGCGAGTCTTTGACTGAAGAAACTTCTAAGACTTGGTATACCCGATTCGGCTTGTAGGCTTTCTATTGGGCTGGTTTGAAAAGCTCCTGTTATTATTCGCAGTCCTTGGTTAGGTATGCTCTCTAGCTGCTTCATTGTAGATTCACAGGTTGAGGAGATGATTGGCGCGCCGTACAGCATTTTCTCTAGTACAGCTGATTTGTATATTTTTGATAAAGTTTGCCGGTCTGCACCCCATTGTTTGGTGGTTGTGCAACGTAAAAACTGTATTCTTTGCTGGCATGCTGCTTTTGAGCGATTCCAAGCAACAGCATCAAAATTTAAGAAAATTTTTAATTCATGATTTTCTATTGAGTTGAAACTTTGCACAGTTTTTCAATTTCATCTAAATCGTCATTTTTCGATATCAAATCTTCATATTGAGTCACGACTAACTTTTCAAAAGGGTGTATGTGAAAATGGTTCAAAAATATTTAAAAAGCTGCACAGCAAAAACGGAATGTTCGATTGTTATGATTTTTTCAGCAAAGTTAGACAACTAAATGGTGATTCTTAAGAAAATGTGCACAGTAAAAAAAAATTTTTTTGCCTTTAAAAATATCATTTTGTCACAAAAACTCAAATATCTCAAAACCCTATCTTTTTTCGAACGTAATTTTTTAGGGAAAACGGTCCATTATATTAGCTATCTACCATAAAAATTTGGTGATGGTAAACTAATAAACAGAAAAGTTATGACATTTCAAACATTTCACAATTTTTCACATATAGTAAACAAAAAAATTTCCGTGTATTTTTTTTCAAGAATCGCAGATTTGATGCTGATTTTATTGTTAAGGGCCTTGCGTGAGTTAAACAAGTTGTTTGTATGATATTCCATATTTATGTATTCATCGATATTATGTATATTATATGTATAAATATTATATGTATAAATAAATAAAAATGAATTAATATTATCCTAAGTATTAAATTAAATGTGGCAGTTACACAATGTTGTTATAGAAACTCTAAGAGTTTTGGGTTTGAATTTTGGTATGGGTTATGATATCATGAAAACAGTTTATTAATACTTATTTTTTATTTATTTTATTCAAATTTTTTAAAATATCGAACACTTTTGAATTATTATCAGCACAGTTTGAGTATAGTTTTGCTTTAATTTTATTTTCCGACAATGGAATGAAACAGTGAAATTTTTGGGTTCCTTGGATCGTTTTCGCGTTATTAAATTGCTCGCTGAGCTCTGAAGCCTTTATTTCGTACTCTTCAGTAGTAGTAAAACAAAATGATAATTTGGTTAAATCTTTTTCTTTTCTACGATTTGCCCAATCAAAAAGTTCTTTCGCAGTTTTAATTGGATGCTCACGTTCTTTGGCTAAACTTGCTCTTGTGGCCATGCGCTTTATTGTTCCTCCAATAGCATCACAAGGACCTTTGCCATGTGATGTAGCAAAATGCCATTCTGCATCAATTCCGTACATTGATTTAAATTGACATAGGCTCGAAAAATTCTTACGATTTTGTACTGCGACGCTGCTCCATCAGACATGAAATATATCTTTTGACTTCTTTATGCTTATCAACGCGTAAAAAGTTAATCATTTTTCAATGAACAAGTTTACGGATACTGAATCGTGTCTTAAATCTTCGGAAATTATAATAAAACTTAAGTGTTCAATTTGCGTACTTCCATTAAAATAAATAACGAATGGATGAATTGTAGCTTGTTGTACGTTCCAGTGATGGGACTGCACTTCATCTTGCAATACAAAGCTGTAATTTTCAGAAAAATCACAAATGACTAAAAATTCACCATTTTGTAATGTATTTTTCGTATTTTTTAAAAGCTGGATTGTTCTGTTTTAATGAAATCGTGAGGGATTAAACTTTCTAATTTCAAGCAAAAATATGACACAAACTCATCTACAGGTTTTACAATAGTTTCTATGTCACACCTATCCGTGGTCACCCATTGCTCAAATGATAACTGATCAATATATTTTTCTTCAAACTCAGCGAATAAAGTATTTTCCAATGATGAAGAATCTGGACAATCCGAACAAGATCGTAGATAGCAATTTGATGTTGTATTTTCACACAAAAGACTACCAGTTAACATTTTAATATCCTTTGTTAAATTGATTCTTTTCAAACTATGTAAAATAAGATTAATATTCTCATGGGTTGTGCACACACACATTATGTGTTCCTGAATTGGAAAGTAGCTTACACTGCCTCGGCCCACGGCCTGCAAATGAGGACAACCCCATTTTAATATTATCGCGCATCTCCTTGAAGCGTGTGTACGCTCCTTTCAAAGTCGTCATCATTAATCGTTTTTGAATTGCTTGACGCTTTCCATCTTTTTTTACTGATACATAATCTTTTTGACCAGGCATAGCTCGACTTACTTCATCATCTTCAAAATATTGAACTACTATTTCTTTTGTCTCATCTGTTAATGCAGTACTAGACCTAGTATTTTTGGTTGAAAGATAGTTATTCTTCAATTGTTTTGCCTCTTTTACTGTATTTCTATTGGTTTTGAACTCATCAATGGCATCCTGAATAGACCACGAACTTGGCAGCATCGACAAAATCAATAATTTTTCTTTCCTTGTCGTGGCTGCATTCGAGAACCTTTCCTTCATATTTATAATTACCTCATCGTAGTCTGTATTTTCCACATCATCAGGTCCTAATTTGAAGAGGTTTCTTCGTACAGCTTCGTTTATTTCACGGTATTTTTTCTCCGGGTAATAAACGTAGTCCATCTTACTCCATTTAATCGGAGTCACTTTTATCCCAGCTATGCCCTCGTTAAAGCGTTCGATGTTGACCTTTTGGATACACTCATCTTCCGATTGATTTGTTGAAACAGATTTCGCTGATGGTACGGTGGCAAGGCTCTCAGCACTTAATAC
The DNA here is from genome assembly GCF_024139115.2 of Armigeres subalbatus. NCBI lineage: Eukaryota > Metazoa > Arthropoda > Insecta > Diptera > Culicidae > Armigeres > Armigeres subalbatus. Next base: position 26,249,221 of record NC_085139.1, on the reverse strand, counting down.
TTCTGGTAATTCCTCAGTTGTTGTCGATACATCTGGCAATTCCTCAGTTGCTGTCGTTTTCGAACTTCCTGCGCTCTGCTCAACCGATGATATACAGATTGCTCTTTTGTCAACGTTTAGACGGCAGGACGTGCAAATGCGTAAATTTGTATTCAATGTGGACATTGGAGCATAACCAGTCGCTTTCAGTTTATCTATGGTGCTTTCGGTGAGATTTCGTAGCTCTTTTGAACACTTTTCCATCAAACGGCCTACAACAGTTGAGAAAGCGGCTACTCATGTTGTTCGTAATATTTCAATAAACAAAATCACTTTTAAGTTTTTACTGACTAGTTTGGTGTCATTTGCTTGACTGAAGAAAAAAATTACTATAAGATCTTTAACAACCTTAGTAGTAGTAATTTTTTTGCTTTTTCGTGAGCATTGTCATGGTATGTACCTATCATGCATTTGTTGTTGTTGAAGATACCCGTTTCCTCCCGATCATAAAGTCTATTCTCTAAGAGGTATATTTTTGCAGGTAAACTATAGACGTACACGTGTATATAAATCTTTGATTTTGCAGCTTTTGTCTTAAAAATAACATTTCTGATATGTTTCTATCAACGTTATTATCAACAGGTTTCAACACTATTAAAAGAATTTTTCGCCAGTCACGTGCAATGAAAATTATGACACTATCAATACTTTTGATCACAACACTGGATCGTGTCTAAGTTTCTTATAGATGCTATGAATAATTAAATCAAAATATCATGAAAACAACTTGTTTAAATCACGTCCCTTAACAATAAAATCTGCATCAAACTGCAATTCTCGAAATAACTTACACAGAAAAAATTTTTTTTTTACTAAATGTGAAAATTGTGAAATGTTTGAAATGTCATAACTTTTTTGTTTATTAGTTTACCATCACCAAATTTTTATGGTAGATAGCTAATATAATGGACCGTTTTCCCTAAAAAAATTACGTTCGAAAAAAGATAGGGTTTTGAGATATTTGAGTTTTTGTGACAAAAATGATATTTTTAAAGGCAAAAAAAAATTTTTTTTTACTGTGCACATTTTCTTAAGAATCACCATTTAGTTGTCTAACTTTGCTGAAAAAATCATAACAATCGAACATTCCGTTTTTGCTGTGCAGCTTTTTAAATATTTTTGAACCATTTTCACATACACCCTTTTGAAAAGTTAGTCGTGACTCAATATGAAGATTTGATATCGAAAAATGACGATTTAGATGAAATTGAAAAACTGTGCAGAGTTTCAAATATTTTCGAAATGGTCGCTCAGGATCGACTGACATGCCCCCGTGGAATGCCTCTTATTTCTTCGATGTGTATTTTGAATGTTAGGTGTTGGTCTAGTGTTACTCCAAGACATTTATGACTGAGCTTGTACGGTATTATGTCGTTGTTAATTTTAAGGTTTACGTTGGCTTGTTTTTTGATCTCGCTTTTTTGAATACTACGGTTGCACATTTTTCGGCTGAGATCTTGAATCCAGTGTGGGTTTCCCAAGCTTCAATTTTTTTCAAAGCAAGTTGCAGGTTTTTAGCTATTTTCTTCTGGTTATTGTCGCTGGAGATCAAAGTTACGTCATCTGCATAAAGTAAGACTTGGACGTTTGGTGGTAGGTCTGAGCATATGGTGTCTATAGCTATCAAGAACAGGGTCACGCTTATAACTGATCCTTGACACAAACCATTTTCCATTAGCGTGTCGCGGGAGTATGTGCCGTTTACCTTAACTTTGAAGCTCCTTTTCATCAGCATTTGTTGAAGATATTTGATGAGGTTTCCTCCTATTTTCCCTTCGCTTATTCTATTCAGAACTAATCTGCGCCAGGTTGTGTCGTAGGCTTTTTAATATCCAGAAAAACTGCTTGTGTTAGCCGTTTTTATGCAATGCTTCTCTCACGATGTTGTCAAAATGGCCCAGATAATCGGTAGTAGATCTACCTTTCCTAAAGGCATACTGGTGTTGATTGATTAGATTTTTTCTTCTAAGATGAACATTAGCCTGTTGTTGATCATTCTTTCCATGATCTTTCCAAGACAACTGTTTAGGTAAATAGGTCTATAGTTTCCAGGGTTGTTTCTTTCCCTTTTCCTTTGTAAATAGGTACTACGAATGATTTGGTCCAACTAACTGGATACATGGATTCATCTCCACAACCAGTTGTATGTTTTCAGCAAGAGGTTCTTATATTCTACTGGCAAATGAGTGATCATGGCATAGTGTATGTTGTCTGGACCAGGAGATGACCCTTTTAATCTTTCCATTGCCTCTGCTAGTTCGTTTTTGGAGAATGGTGCGTTGTACTCTGCTGTATCCTCATTTCTTATTTCGAGAGGTGTTTGCTCGATCCTGTTCTTCAATGGTAAAAAGTTTTGATTGTACTCTTTATCGCTTGATATTTTTCCAAAGTGGTCGGCTAGGCTGTTTTGCTATTTCAATGTTTGTGTTCATGCGTTGGCCGTTAAAGTTGATTTCTCTGATAGCTGATGATTGGTATTTTCCTGAATTTTCCTAAAATTGCTCCACATCTCTTTGGCCGGAGTATGAACGTTGAATTTGCTGACGAATTCTTTCCAAGAGCTAGTTTTTGCTTCTGTGATGATTTTTGTGCTCTATCATTGGCGTCTTGATATTCGTATATTAGTTGCGGGCTTGGAGGTTTGTTCTTGTTATTTTTAAGTTTACGTAGAGCTTTTCTTCTAGTTTTTACAGCTGTGGCTACTTCTTTGCTCTACCATGGAACACGTTTTCCAGCAGTTGTTGGTTTAGTTTTTGGAATTGATTGTTCTGCTGCTATTATTATTTGTTTAGTTATTTCTTCTACTTGATCGATGACATCATTTTTCGTCTCAATGTTAATGTTATTTTGGAATTTTTCCCAATCCGCATCTTCTATTTTTCATCTTGGAATACGATCACTTGCTGGCGATTTTGACGGTGTCGCCATAATTAGTGGAATATGATCACTTCCGTGTGAATCCTCACAGACGGTAAGTTCCAATATTCCCGCTAGTTGATTAGAGCAGAGGCAAATGTCGATGCAAGATCCGATTCCTGTGCCGCTGTTTATGTAGGTTTTCTCACCGTTGTTTAGAACTACCAGGTTCTTTTCGTTTATTATTGATTCTATTGTTGTACCTCTAGTGCTGATATTTTCCGATCCCCATAAGGGATGATGGGCATTTATGTCACCTACCAGGATGAAAGGTTCAGGAATTTGTTCTATTAAAGCCATAATATCCTCTTTTGTGATCTGTTCCCCGGAGGAGGTATACGTTTAGTAAGTTTGCGTTCAGTGGTGCTCCGATGTTAACTGCAATTGCTTCTAGATCTGTATCAATATCTATGATTTGACTATCGTTGTCGTTTTTTACTGCGATTATTACACCGCCTGCGGCTCTTGCTCCATTTGTTCTTGGACGATGGTATATTGAATATCCTCTGATTTCTGATTGGTTGTCATTTTGGCACATAGTTTCTTGAAGGCAAATAGCTAATGTATTGTAAGTGCTTGCAAGGATTTTGAGGTCAGGCCTTCTTCCTCTTAAGCCTCTTACATTCCATGAAATTATATGGTGTTCACTGCTGATTTTACTTGAGTGGTCTTGTGTTGTTTGTGCTATTTTGTAATGCTTTTTGGTTTTGCTATTATTTTCTAGGATTTCATTTTCTCGTTTCCGTCATCTGAGGTATTTTCTGGGTCTGTGGAAATATATCCTACTTCTTTGGTAACTGCTTTCATTTTGTTTCCTTTTTTCCTTGGAGGTGAACTTGGCTGCTTCTCTTGACTTCTTGTGTGCTTAGTGGGGTTCTTCTGTCCGCTATGGGAGGGTGCGTACAAATTTAATGTTGCTTGTAGTTTACTGTTGTCTTTTTCAGACTTTCAAGTTCGTTCTCGGCTGCTTTTCTTCTTGTTTTCTCCTCTTTGTAGACTGATACCAGATGTTCAAATTTGTGGTTCAGTGCTTTGTATTTTCCTCCATGGATTCCATCTTTTCTCGTTTTCATTTGTGACTTTTTTGATTTCTTCTTTGCATTCCTTCAGCTTCACTTCGAACTGATTTTGATGTCAGCTCTGATCTTTTCTTCAAGGGTTTTCTTTTCTTCGTTTAGTTGTTTCACTTGGTCGGCGTAAGTATTCTAGCTTTGATCTTCTATCATTTTCTGGCTTCCCAGAAAGACAAGTTTTATCCACTTTGATTTTTATTATTTCCTTTTCTCTTTTTAAGACGGGGCATCCATTAAAGAAGGCTCCGTGCTTGTTTCCACAATTTATACACTTTTCTCGGTTTTCACATTCTTCATGATAGTTATTTCCACATTTCCCGCACTTTTCTCACTTGAACAGTCTCTTCCAATGTGGCCAAACTTTAGGCACTTAAAGCAACGCATCGGATTTGGATACCATGGTCTTGTTTCCAGCACAGTGTATCCAATTTTAACTTCTTTGGGGGGTGTTTTTCCTTTAAGCGTAATAACGAAAACTCCATCGGAGTTTTAACATTGTCGCGCATTTTCATCAACTGTTTGACTTCCGTAACTCTTTGGGAGGATAAGTTTTCCAGAAGCTCGTCGTCACTCACTTCCTTCAAGTCTCGGCAGACTATCACTACTTTGCTCGAATTTAAAGTTTTGTGCTCGTACACTTTGACGGTAATTTCGTCACACAATTTTTCAATTTTAGCCAGGTTTTTGCCTGGTGTTCGTTCCTCACCGTCACTAGAATTTTTCCATCCTTCGTTCTCTTTGCGCTGGTTCCGCTTCACAGTAACTTTGGATTGGTTTTTCCACAAGTATCGGGGACACTCCGTGGAAATTTTTATCCTCTTCCATCCTTTCCATCACCATTATCATTTCTCTGGGGTTTCCCCCAGAGGTTTCCCCCAGTCGGGGGAAATTGGATGCACTCATCCGGCAAGTTGGTGTCGCCGGTGGCGCAGGGTTTATTCAAGTTCAGAGCCCTATGTATGTTGTTTACGCTTCGGTCGACGGCACTAGTAATTGGTGATTCAACACTTTCACGGTCTCGGTCGGGGGTAATATGACACTTTCGCGATCGCGGTAGTTGGTTTAATTAATTGCCAGTAAGCGTCTATACTCGACCGGGGCAGAACTCGGACTGGGTAAATCAATTAAAAATCAATAGCACAACGTTATAACTTGAAAACAATTTTTTTTATGCAAAATCATTCAAATCGCTACCTACCAGTAACTATAATGGTTGTACACTCCGTGTTGTCCGGAGCAAAGCCGAATAGTCTTCCTGGCCCTGCTCGCCTGCCGCACGCGCATCTTCCTCGATTGTACATGTGCGCACTCTACCCCGGAGCCAACGTCCTCTTCCAAGTTCTCTGCTTAACATGACTATTGCTGGTCTCTCTTCCGGCATACGCAATACATGTCCAGCCCACTGTAATCTGCCGTATTTTATCAGCCTGCCTATGTCAGTAATTTTTGTGCACCCAACCAGAGGATGTAAGATTTTAATACAGTTCTGCTTTTTTCACATGCATGTATTGTATAAGAACTGTACATGTACAAGAATGGTATAAGACTGAGCCGCAGCCTAGACTTTTTTTTTGCTTTTGTTATTTCTTCTCGTGATAGTTGCCTAAGCCGTTGGAACTCTTTTAGTGCTAGAGACCTTTCTTCTCCCTGTGTGTTTTTGTTTTTCAATTTTCTCAATGCTTTTAGCCTTGCTTTAATGATTTGTGCAACATCGGCATTCCACCCAAGTAACCATGGCACTATATTATGCCAAACCGCTATATAGAGCCACTATACGGCTACTTAAAAACTTATAAGCATTAAAGTAGCACTATATAATTTGCATTAATTTGCATTATTATTATTAATTTTACATCCATCGGACTTGATTGTCTACATGAATAAAATATTATAAACTAAACACATTAGAATTTAATACATAATAATGCACCCAACCTCAGGGGCCCCTCCATAGCCGTGCGGTAAGACGCGCGGCTACAAAGCAAGGCCATGCTGATGGTGGCTGGGTTCGATCCTGGTACCCGTCTAGGGAATTTTCGGATTGGAAATTGTCTCGATTTCCCTGGGCATAAAAGTATCATCGTGTTAGCCTCACGATATACGAATGCAAAAGTGGCTTTGGCTTAGAAACCTCGCAGTTAATAACTGTGGAAGTGCTTAATGAACACTAAGCTGCGAGGCGGCTCTGTCCCAGTGTGGGGATGTAATGCCAATAAGAAGAAGAAAGGCACCCAACCGGCGGTTGTTAGGTTTTCTAACAATTCTGTATAAGAATCTACCAAAACCTGTATGAACACTGTGCATATGTGAAAATGTTAGATTTTTATACAATATTTGTGTATGAATGTAGCAATTTCGCATATGTCCAATTCTTATACAGAATTGTTCGAAAATCTATCAACCGCCGGTTGGGTGTGGGCTCATGTTGCGCATAATCAGTTCGATGTTGCTGTAGTGTAAGGTTGTTTGAGAGGCCGAGGACTAACGTTCAAATTAATTTGCGCCAGAATCCAGGGAGCATCAATCTCACCCAGAAGAGTTTTAGCGACAAAGATGGTCCTCATGTTGTTTCTTAGCTTCTGGAGAGTGTCCATTCCTAATAATCGGCATCGGCTTTCGTAGGATGGTAGGTCGTTGGGGTTACGCCAAGGCAGTGATCGCAGAGCGTGTATTATAAATTTGGACTGAACTCTTTCAATCCTGTCGATCCAAACTCCAAACCATGACAGCTGTTTCTAAAACCGCTTGAACTAGACTGAAGTATAATGAGCGTAGGCAGTAAGCGTACTTTCAGTTCTGAGTCGAACATAACGCCGAGGTATTTTACGATGTTCGTCCTATCCAGTAGTTCGCTCCCAATGTGGTAATCCCAGAGTAGTGGCAACCTTTTTCTAGAGAACGAGATGACTGTGCATTTCTTCACGCTCAATGTCAGACTGTTTACACCAGCGATTACACCAGCTTACGAAACGGTCGATGAAGGTTTAAAGTAAACGACAGACATTGTGTGCCTTGATGATCCTGTATATTTTAAAGTCATTGGCATACACTATTCTACAGCCTTCTGGTACGACGAAGCAGACGTCATTGAAGAACAAGGAGAACAAAAGTGGGCCTAAATTACTGCCTTGTGGCACTCCAGAGTTGTTGCAAAATGGATCAAATTCAGAAGTGCCGATCTTGACGATAAGTTGACGACCAGTTGGCATACTTCTTCAAAGCACTAGCTCGTTTTCGTTTCAGAAATCGTAGACGGTTGTTGGACCAAGGTGGTTTCTGACGTTGTTGGCGAGAAACAGGTACCGTCAACTGGGGAAAATGATCATTTTAAGACAAAACATGCAACAAGAATGTGTGTTTACATTTTAAATCGAAACAAATATTTTCAAAACATGTACTGCTATACGTTGCAATAATCAACAACTTTAGTTTACTGAAATGCGCTCGCATTTATTGAAATAAATTAAATTATCACACATTTTTTGAGTAATCTGGTTTGGGGTGAAGTTGATACTAAAATCATTATGACCTAGCCGTCACAATACACTAGGTTATTTGTATGAATGTTGAATTTACTACGTGAAAAAGTCTACGAAGTCAATATTTGAAACGAAAATAGCGTCATTTATGACTATCTCTCCCTTTCTTACACAAAACACAAAACACAAAACACTCGGATTTCTACCTAGCGGTAACATTACTTGAACGGAGAATATTGTTGACTACCGTTTAATAAAAAAATTTGGCACTTTTGACTGACACATCAAATGATCATCTTCACCTCAATGATCATCTTCCCCCCAGTTGACGGTACGTAATTTGGAAAAAAAAAGTTCCGTAATTGTAGAAGTGAATAACCAGGCTGCTTCATTGGATTGAAGAGCCTTATTCAGGTGCTCGTAACTAACTCTCGAAAAATCAATCCGTTTGTCATCGATTGACTCTCTAAGTGTTATATGAGTTGGGCTTCGTACAGTGGCTAAAAAGAAGGGTGCAATATGGATTGATTGGTACCAGGGAATCATGTGGTTCAACAAGTGTACATATCGGCAAGGAGTCTTCATTTACAAAGAGCAGATCAATCGTAAGATTCAAGCAGTTTTTAGCTACATTCTACTGTTTTAAGTTCAGCGTATTTATACCGTCAATAAACGCAATGTTAGCAGATACAGAGTCAGATGGCTCGGGTAGGCGTATCCATCAGCTACCATGCGCCAGGAAAGATCGGGAAAGTTGAAATCACCAAACAGAAGATGTGTAGTCATTATTGATTTATTGGCATTTATCGGTGAGTACAACAGCTCAAAGTAAGAGGGAGCGCAACAATGAAGAACAGTATGAATAGGTGTCACAAGTGAGCGATTAGTACGAAGCGAACAGATATTGAAATTTTAGCAGAGGGCCAGTTGTGAGAACAGCATTGTTGAAATCGCTGTTATTCTGCCTAACGTCCACCCAGGAACGGCTTTGGTAGTAGCATGGTGACTACTCTTACCAAGACAGATGTGTAGTGCAAATATCGGATGATGTCAACACGGACGAGATGGAGCTGATGAGTTTTTCAATATTGCAGCGATTTCTGGCCAGATCTGGAGGGACAAACACGACACCGAAACAAACCTTGTTGTCCGCCTCCGCCTCTACCCGAAATACTTGGATCACGACCTTTGCGGTAAACGCTGGGGTAAACGATATATTCTTGGCCGAACAAATGGACGGAATTGATGACATCATGCAGCAATGTTTCTGTAAGAACGATGACGTCGTACTCCTGATCTATTACTGCGACGAAAAACTCACCAATCTTCGAGAGGATTATCACATTATAAACTAGAAATTGATGATCAGCTGTATTCGAGAGCGGGACCGCAGTAGATTTGTCTGGGCTACGAGCAAGTAAGTTTTCAGAGCAAATAGAGTTCGCTGTTTGATTTTACTTGCCCGACAATACAGGTTGGAAGTCCTTAACGCCTGACCTATACACAGGACCGGGACGACTGATGAGCGCTGGCTGGATGATCTGGACTGTGATGGGGGCTTCGGAACTCCCATATTGCTAAGCGTTGTGTGCCCTAGAAGTGATGAGTTCGAGACACTGGATTTTGATTGAACGTGAGTGAGGTGGAGACCAGGGCTGTAGGACAGAACATCATAAGAACGTGCAAAGTTCTTAGGATCACCATAGGCAAGTAATGAGCGCTGGCTGGAAGACCCCTACACCTTCTCCAGGCACAGGACCGGGACGACTGATGAGCGAAGGCTGGAGGGTCTGGACTGTGATGGAGGGCTTCAGGGCTTCCACAGTGCTTGTTGATGTGCGTCCCAGATTCGGAGAAGAGTTGAATATGGAATGGTTGTTTAATCCAAGTTCACAAGGCGTACTGCTGATCCGTTTTTTAGATTGGACTCGAACGGACGGATGGAGATTCCTTCTGGCCAAATCCATGGGTTGCTAACTTCATTCGTTGCAGATTTAGATTATTCACCACTTTCAATATCGCGCGATTCGCATCATTATTGATAGAAGATCCTTGTCTTACAGGAGCAGCGGAATGTCTAGAAGATGTTCCACCATTACTTATGTCAGTATCGGCTGATGGAGCAGACCGCCATCCAGTGTTCGAATGGGAGCTGGGTCCAGTGTTGGTAGTGGGAGCCGGATGGACGGTTGATGGCCGATTTGGCGAAATATAGTGCTTATTGATTACTTGGGCACCATGGTATGCTCTTCTTGCCGGTGGAGGTCTTTGACTTAGATATGGAGACCTAGGTTGCTTTTAGAATCTGATGTTCTGCTGTTTCTTTGTTATGGAATTGAATTATAGTCGAATAGTGTTCCCAATCGGCTTCGTCAGTTTTCCATTTTTGTGATTTCGTTATGGAGTTCATTGTAGGAAAAGTAATTACGAGCGGAAAGTGGTCGCTTCCCTGGGTGTCTTGGTAAACTTCGAAGTCGATAGTGCCAGACAGGTTATCGGTGCAGCATGCTATGTCGATACAAGAGCCCTTACCGGTTGCGTTGCTAATGTATGTATAGTCTCCATTATTTAATACCATGAGATCCATTTCGTTGAATATTTCTTCTAGTATTTTTCCTCTGTTCTTAATAAATTAACTGCCCAATTTACTGAAAATTGGCCATTTCTGAGCCTGGACCCGGAAGTTATGGCCAAAATGCAATTTTGTATGGAAAAAAATGGTCACTCATTTTTCAGACACTATCCTTAACCGATTTGCTTGCAGAAAGTTACACTCGTCGCAAATATTCTCCCATTGTTTTCTATTTAAAATTGGTTAGATCGGAGATCCATTTTGTTCAATATTTCTTCACGTATTTTTCCTCTACTGTTTATAAATTTACTTCCCCAGAGGTGATGATGTGCATTCATGTCTCCTATCATGATGAAAGGTTTCAGTATTTGTGTCAATATTCCAGTTATTTTATCTTTCTCTATGTTTAAAATCGTTGAGTATTTAATATAATATCGGTGTAGTCTATATCATTTTTTTATTGCGATAATTGTTCATCCTGTTGCTCTGTTTCAAGTTTGGCGTTGTCGGTGTATAGTGTTGTATTCTCGTATTTCTGCTGGTTCATCAGTTTTACACATTGTTTCTTGTAGGCAAATTATCGATGGCACCAAATTATTGATAATGAGTTGCAATTCTTGTCTACTCGTGCGAAGTCCTTGGGTGTTCCAAGAGATTATGTTTGTTTTTGTTTGATTTGTCATAGTTGAGTGAGTTGATCCGGTTGCTGGACATTTGAAACTGCCTGCTCGCTATTGTTTTTCTTCTTGATCAATGCAATTCAAACACTTAGTGTTTCCATCACATTCGTCACCGTGGAACACTTCGCTACAGTTAAAACAGCGTTTGTCTTCGTTGCATGTTTTGCAAGATATGACCAGGCATTTAAAGCAGCGCGTCGGTCGTTGGTAGTACGGCCGAGTTGCGATACGTAGAAACCTGATCTTTATGTATTGCGGCGCTTTGAACTCCACGTTACGTAATAATTCGTTAAATTTTATAATATTCAAAATCTTTATTTTTTTTCTTGGAGGGAAAGGAGCATTTCTTCAGGCATTGCGCGGCCGGTAATAAAGTTAATTAGTTCAGTGCGTGTTGGCTCTTGTTTCAGACGGCCGTACGATCGCGCGATTTGTCGAAATCTTGAGATTTGCATTGCACGGGCGGTACGAAGGGTAATTAGTTCAGTGCGTGTTGGCTCTTGTTTCGGACGGCCGAACGATCGCGCGATTTGCCGAAATTTTGTGTTTTGCATTGCGCGGCCGGTAATAAAGTTAATTAGTTCAGTGCGTGTTGGCTCTTGTTTCGGACGGCCGTACGATCGCGCGATTTGTCGAAATTTTGAGATTTGCATTGCGCGGCCGGTAGTAAAGTTAATTAGTTCAGTGCGTGTTGGCTCTTGTTTCGAGTCAGCGGATCGACCGGTCGTCAAAGTTTAGTTTTGCTTTGTGTGGGTGAATAGATAAATCAGAAAGTGAAAGTTTGTTTCTTGTCCGGTCGTGTTTTTCCAGTCAGCGGATCGGCCGGTCGTCGAAGTTTAGTTTTGCTTTGTGCGGAAGGCAAAACGATCGGCCGGTCATCGTAATTTTGTTCTGGTTTGCGCGGGTGAGTGAATAAATCAGAAAGTGAAAGTTTCAGACAGCGAGAGTGTTATTTCCCATCCCATAGATCGCATCACTTACCGAAGTGAACCCAGATAAATTATCCTTTGTAACTAAAACGATATCCTATCCCAAGACAATCGTGGAGATGCAGAGGTGTTCTCGGTCTCTAGTAGCAACGAGAGTCGGACTAACAATCCTCCCTTCCTATATGACCGTAAGGACGTGGCCGGCGCCGTTATTGACTTTAGATATTTGAGCTCCCGAAACGTGTACATTGAGAATGGGTAGCTAGTCCCAAGCCCCATTTATTGTGTTCTCTGTACAATTTCGCAAGTTCTAGTCAATCACGGAGTAGCAACTACGAATTGTGCGGTCATAATGCTCATGCTCATGCTTATGCTCATGGAGGGAAAGGAGCATTTCTTCATCATCCATAACATACGTATCATAATACGAGAATGACATTATGACCAAAATTTTTGATTTTGATTGAGCTATGGAAATAGGATTTATCACGCTCTCCATAAGAACTGCTGAGCCGCTCGAAAGCTCAATAGGCGGCGGAACTTTTTCAGCATATTTATGAGAGGGTTAATGGAAAGCAATGAGATCGACAAAAAAAACTGAACAACTAGCTATGATGATGGCTATTATAAATCCTCTATAAGAAATAAATAAATCCAAGAAGCATGGACATTGTTACTTGGGCTTAACCGTTTTACTTGCAACTTTCCTATTTAAAATTGGTTAGATCGGACTATGGGCTCAGAAGTAATGGCCAAAATACTATTTTTCATGATGCACGAGAAAGACACCTTCGCCTCTAGGTAGATTAATCAGGTTTTGACGTAGGACTTACGTCTCTCTTCACTATACCGGGTGTCATTTCAATATTTCTAAATCGACCGCGTTACGCTGTGTTGAAAGATTTTGAATGATAATAGCGTTTGTCCCAGTGAACGGATCTCTTCGGAAAACCCCTTAATCGACAGATCTCAAGTATGCCTTTCATATTCATACTTGATATGACCCGAAAAACTTGTTTTAATAGGCCTAAAACTATTTTCAAAGCAAAACATTGGCTGCACTGAAACCTATAAATATGGGTGCCGCTTGTTCCTCGCGTCATTTGTTCGCTTGATTCTGATGGGTACAGACGCTAGCGGATAAGCTGCAACTGCGCACCAAAATAAGCCATAAAAGAGGGTGACGCAATTTTTCCTTCTCATTCTGTTCAGAACTTCCAACGGGATATTATCATCATCAACGATGAATAAAACCGGGGTGCTACCCAGCACCATGAATCAGTTTTTTGACGAACATCAAGTGGAACACAGCAGCAGAAGAAGCAGCCCAGCCTAGACCACACACCGCAACAGTGCCGAGCAGAGACCCGCAGCAGAAACGAGCCGAGACCGGCCGGCCTCAGTATTGAGCCGAGACCGGCCGGCATCAGTATTGAGCCGAGACCGGCATCAGTGTTGAGCAGAGAAAGGCGAAGAGAGAAAAAGAGAAAAAGTTACAACGTTCTAGAATGGTTTCCTGCCAGAATCTCCCTTGGTCAACAAGTTTCCTCTGAAAGAGTTAATTTCCGGCCCTTATCAGGGCGAAGAGAGTTAGTGATAATTTTCGCAATAGGTTGGAATTCGTCGCTTTTACGGCGGTGTTCTAGATGAAATCGTTGGAGTTAATTTCCGGCCCTTATCAGGGCCAAGAGAGTTGTTTATAATTTTCGCAATTGGTTGGCATTCATCACTGGTTCGTCGGTCGCTGCATTAAGGCAGTTTGCATCCCGCTGGTTCGATTTGGGAACCAGCACACGTCGCACACCCCAGAGCACCCAGTTTCAGTTTCACAGTCCACTGCAACATGACGCAACAGATGGAGATAGAAAATGTATGCCATCAAAGCAAACGGTTCTTCTGAGAGCCACTGATACTTACTAAAGAGTTTAATATTAAAGCTTTCAATACCTTTCGCTTTAAAAATAGTACTTTTGTGCCAAATTCAATCTTCTAGAGATAAAATGTTATACGCAAGTAGCAGATTTTCAAGATTTTCGTGGCCAATTAACAATATCCCAAAACGGAATGCTATGAATCGATTTTTTATCTATTGGATTTATTTGAATTTTGGATTTATTTGATTTTGATAAAAATATGTAGAAAATGACTCTTTGATACTTTCTAAAAGATTGCTGGAACATTTTGATTATTATTGTTCGACGTAGTTTTCAGTGTTGGTTGATGTATAGATGGTGCTACAAATGGTAAATTACGCTGACTGACAGTCTGTAATTCACAACATGACATTTTCGTTTGGTCGGTCTAGGTGAAGGAGGAGCCAACAAGCAGTTTACAATGGTCTTATTCATCAAAGGGGAGGAGCTTCGGCTAGAGCTGTTCTGGTATAATGACAAAATCATGGCTCACGCGAGTGCAGCCCGGGCTTAAATTTTATCTTGACCAGCCGGAAGGAACCAACATCCAACGACAGGGAGAATAATGGTGTCATCTCTAGAAGTCAAAGAATTATCTTTTTCATATTTTCATCAATGACAAAAATATTAACATTAAATAAAAAAATCGATTGATAGCTTTCTGTTTTAAAATATTTTTCTAAATTGGTCACGAAAATGGTAATAATAATGATATCGCCTTTTTCTTCTTCCAATATGTGAGAGATTTGGGCATATTTTTATAGAAATTGATTCCTGAAATGTATATATTGAGTGTAAGTTGTTCGTGAACAACTTAGGAAAATGTTCTCGAAATAGAGAGCTATCATGGGCATTTGGTCATGTTGGTTTCATTATTTACATAACAAAACAGCTAATGTATTTTGCACTACTTCTAAAAGATTGGTAGAAAGTTGTTGATTATTCTTGTTCGAAGTGATTTACGATATCGGTCGACGAAAAGGTGGTGCCAAAGAACGGCATACAACGCTAACAATACCAAAAAGGCGGAGTTTGAAACTCAAAACATTGATTACATGTGACAAATTATTTCCTCTTGATTGGTCAATGTAAAGGAGGAGCCAACAAGTGGTTTATAACGGTATTATCCATCGAAAAGGCGGAACTTCGGCTCCGGCTTCTGGGTTCCTATGCTATGCTGAAGAAATCATGACAAAATATTTTCATTTCGAATCATTTCGAAATGTCTTGTCACTTAGGAAACGATGGTCCCAATCTTGTAAAGAAAATCTCCGACAGCAAAATTACCAATCCAAACGAGACTTGCATGGTCTCTGCTGCTCTCTACGACACAAGATGATCGCTACCGACACCGCCGCGGCGATTGATGTTCGTCCGCTCAATCGATTTACAATTGATTTACAATGGTATAGATGAATCAAGTAAAGAAATAAGAACTAGACAACCGACGCTGTTAACTTTGACAGATCCTACAGCACAGCATAGGATAATTTGAACTTCTGAAGAACATATTTGAAGGTTAATTTTGACGTAGGACTTATGTCTTTCTTTACTATACCGGGTGTCATTTCAATATTTTGGCATCGAGAGCGTTACGCTGGAATAGAAGATTTTGAAGGTGAAGCGTCCATCTGACTGAACAGATTTATACAACAAACCCCTTAATCAAAAGATTATAAGTACACGTTTCATATTCATCATTGATTAGACACGAAGAGCTTGTTTCAATAGGCCTAAAACTGTTTTCAATGCAAAGTATCCATTACCGCGTTCTGATTGGTGCAGACACCAGCGAATGAGCTGCCGCTGGGTCTGCTGAGAAGGCATAAAATAGCGCAAAACGATTTTTTTCTTTCATTCTAACCGGGACAAGCAAAGCCACAGCAGCATCGATTCGACAGCACTCGCAACTTTTCGCAAAACAGCATCGTCCGCATCATCCGCTTTTCGGCCCGGCAGCGCCGAGGCCACCATCAGCCAAAGCATGCCAGTACAGCCGCAGAAAATGTTCCAGAAGCAGCCCATTCTACAGACCCGACACCACAGCAATGCCGAGGAGATACCGGCAGCAGCAGCAGAGTCGAGCCGATACTAGTCGGCATCAATGAAGAGCTGAGGCCGACCGGCATCAGTATTGAGCCGAGACTGGCCGGCATTTGTATCGAGCCGAAACAAGTTGAAGAAAATCAAGAGAAAGAACTGCAATGTTCTTGAAGAAATCGCGTGTGTGTGTATTTTGGTTTCGAGTAAAGAAACCCCCTCGGTCAACCAGTTCCCCGAAAGGAGTTAATTTTCGGCCCTTATCAGGGCCAAGAGAGTTAATAATAATTTTCGCAATTGGGTGGCATTCGTCACTGGTTCGTCGCATGCTGCATTAAGGCAATTCGCATTCCGCTGGTTCCATTGAAGAAACAGCACACGTCAAGCGGATACGCTGCATGAAGATAGCTTTGGTTTTGCGCTCCACCCAGGAGCACCCAGCATCAACCTTACAGCCCGCTGCAACATGACGCAACAGATGGACATAGAAAATGTTTATTTTCAAAGCATACGGTTCTTCTGAGAGCCATTGATAGACTTACTAAAGAGTTTTTAAAATTATAAAATACTCTAGAGATAAAATGCTATACGCGAATAGCAGATTTTCAAGATTTTTTCATAACCGTTACATAACAAGAACTGTGACATATAATGAAATAAATCACAAAAATTCCACTATTAGATGAAACATCGATTGAGAGCTTTTCTTTTTGAGATATTTTTTCCTATGTTGCTCATGAAAATTGTTATAATAATGTTTGGGCTGTTATCGCTGATTTTTATGCAAATTAGGTGACGTGAGAGATTTGGATATATTATACATCTTCAAAGAAAAGATATTTTAGTTACTAGATAAAGATTGTCGCTTCGGTTCCCTTTGTTCTGCTGTCCGAAACATGTGTGGTACATACCTGTCAAATCGTATGGATTTTCCTTCTTTGACATTTAGCTTCCCTATCCTCGCCAGCAAAAGATGTTCCGGACAGCGACGACAGCGACAATCTTTATCTAGTAACTAAAATATCTTTCTTCAAAGGCATAGTCAAGTCAAGTCCTACGTCCACTTCGCGGTTATGTCACAGACATTACCCACTGTTCGTTTTTTATTCATAATAACGGTAAATTAAGCACCGTGAATGTAAATTATGCATTTCTGAAAGAGTAAACCATCAAATACTAAGAGAAATGGAATATTATCCAGAGGGTGGCAGCAATGATTTGCCTACATTCTCGAAAGTGTCTGCACCTCAAATTCAATTAGTTTTGTATTTCGGCAAAACGGTGCCGATTGATGACCCCCCGTCCCGTGCCCACACACAACTCCAGACCGGGGTGCACCACTTCACTTGGATTCAATTGGCAAAGTGGTGTTGAAAATTTTCCCGCGAACTGACTGGTGGTGTAGCCAATTAGGTTTAATTATGGGCATGTTTCTGTCGACAGCAGCCCGGTTCGGTTCAATCATCAGCGCGCTTAAGTGCCTACATGTTTGTGAATTAACTCGTTCAACTCGGTCCGGCGAATTTTCCCCATTTACCGGTTCTATTCGTCGCGAGTTTTCAATGGTCGCCGATTCCGATATATTAAAATTGAATTTGCTGCTTGGTAAAAAAAGCCACGGAACCGATATTCGTTTACAATGATTCATCGCTCCATTTGTAATTAGATTTATCAAAACGCAATTAAGCCCAAGGGTTTTAAGTGGAATCGTTTACGGTAAACAATTAGTTTTAACTTTTAGAGTTTTATTGTTAAACACATTGTTTGTAATGGTAATTGAGGGAAAATCGTTTGAAAAAGCTGAGGCCATTCTGGGAAAATTGATTAAAAAAAGAATTATTATGGCTTTGTGCGAGAATGAATAGTGCTTCATGGTAATGAGCATAAGGAAAAAAATCTTAACTTCTCCGAAACGAATCACCGAGCATGGCCACCTCTGGCGGATCCCAGCATCCCCCCTCTCTTTCACAATCCGAACCCATCCAAGTGTAAAATTAAATCCCACACAATGGAAGCTTTTAATCCACGGAATGACCTATTTCGTCATCTTAAAAAAAAACGAAAGCGAGCAGCACTTTCAGTCTTTTTTTCTTCTTCTGACTCCCAAGTCCTATCTCTAGCTTTTGTCCAGTAAGCCCGTAACCTCGAATCATGATGACGCCCATTCCGCAAATGGGCATATCACTGCCGGCAAGTGTGCCGGGCAAGAGGGCAATGTGATGTGAGACGGGACCCGAATGATATCCAAATCAACGGACGGCGGCCGCCGATGCGAACCACAACAAAGTAGAATATGAGACTGCTGGGCCCATTCCATCGCACTTCGACGAGAAAAAAAAAACAGCAGAAGGACTCAAATTTCCTTTGGTCATTTTTTTTTACTGAATGGAATAAGGTTTTTTTATTCGCTACATGAGCTGACGTCGTCGTCGCTGACACTTCTGCTGGATGGACAGGATGTCCCATCATACTTAAAACGAATGAAAGTCATCAGCTGGATGGAGTTTTTCGACTGAGAATGCTTTTTCATCCTCTCTCTCTTGGGCAAATGGATGGATCACTGATGACGTTGCATTCTGGTCGAGGATTGTGGCCCCAAGGCCGAGCAGAACCGGAAAGTAGCTACAATTGTTGCACCAAATGTCATCCAACGGAGTTCCGGCTTTTGAATTGAGATTTATAATTTAGGGTTTTTTTATGTTGGGGTTTTTAAGATTTTTAGGATTCTTAGGACATTCAGGCTCGACAATATTCACAGTCGAAACAATCTGTTGGCGACGATTGCTAGAAAATTAAATCGCATTAGTTCTAAGTGTCTTCATCAAATTGTGTGGGACATTGCCGCCTCGCATCTAAGTGTTCATTACACTTTCACAGTTATTAACTGCGAGGTTTCTAAGCCAAGTTACTATTTCTGCATTCGTATGTCATGAGGCTAACATGATGATACTATTATGCCCAAGGAAGTCAAGACAATTTCCAACCGAAAATTGCCTAGACCGGACCGGAATCGAACACAGCCACCCCCAGTATGGTCTTGCTTTGTAGCCGCGCATCTTACCGCACGGCTAAGAAGGGCCTCTCCTATCCCTATCCCCGTGGTATCGTCAAGAAACGAGTAACCCTATAGGTTTGTATTGAGTAACACCTTTGTTATGGGAAAAAAACGGAAGATTTGTTTGCAAACTTGTACATTGCCGTTTATTTGAAAAGGGACTGATTGATAGAGAGGATTCTGGGACAACGACAACACAGGATCAATAAGGTTCAGTCTGTTTACTTGTTTTGCAATGAGATTCGAAAACTTGCGGCATGCGTCGTCGGTCCAAAAATCTCCGGCGGCGGCATTTGTCGTAATTTTAATTGCTTTCCAACCCGAACGCACTTTTACCTTCACTGAGCTTGTTTTTTACGTTGGGAGAATTGCAACTCGCTAGTGATCTTGTAGAAAAGGGTTGCGAATTCTTTGGAATAGTCGAAGGAAAATCGTCGGAATTTCTAAAGAGACTATGGAAAATTTCCACGAGAAATTATTGGAATTTCCACCAAAAACTGTATCAGATTCCGCAAAACAAAAATATTTGCAATTTTGTGAGAAAGCCTTTGTGTTTTCAGGAAAAATGATTTGAATTTTTACGAGAAATTTACCAAAATTACAACTGAAAATTCTCTATAATTTCCACCGCAAATTATTCGGAAAAGTCTTTGGAATGTCAAAAGATTTTTTTAAATTTCGTCAGGAAAATGTTCCAAATCTGCAGGGAACGTAGGGAATCAATGACCTCGAAATAATTCAAAATTTTCACGGAAATTTACTCGAAATATTGACGGGAATAGTTTTGGAATTTAGAAGAAAATTCTTAGGATATCAACGGATGATTATTCAATTTGATATTGCATGGAATTTTCAAGAAAAGCATCAACATTATCACGGAGAGTTCTGTGAAATATAACCGGGAAGCTTTAAAGACTATCAATCGGGATCTTCTACGAAAATTTTCACGAAAAACTTATTGGAATGTATACTTGACATTCTCGGAACTTCAACTCAAAATTTTTCGTAATTCTGAAAATTCTTCGGTTTTGTACAAATTTGAACCGGCGTTGTGAATTATAGGTCAGATGCGTGACAGATTTTAAGCAGTGGCGTGCCGATGCAAAAGTGTCGGCAGCGGTGGAGCACACCTCTAGGAAGAGTCGAATCCAACAGAAATTAAATTAATTGGCTTTGAGATTTGGTTTCAGGAGCCGAGGATTCAATTTGAATCTGATTTGGATTGTCCAATCACATATGATATTTTAAAATTTGGAAAAGTCTACGTGGACGTCAAGGGGGGGGGGGGGGGTTTCGGAAAGGTCTACGAAAGTCTACAAGGGGGGAGGGGGGTTAAAAATGTGAAATTTCGGTCTACGTGGTTTGTGGACAGCCCCTTAGTGTGATACACATAATAAATAATTGCCTGTATTACGGCTTTTGCAAACGCTGTAAGGCAATTAACCAACCAGCCGTATATGGTTCAACACACCATTTTCTTTATAACTTTTGAACGCAATGACCGATAGGGATTATATTTTATTATATTCAATAGTGATCAACTAGTGTTTGTCCCCAGTCGAATGCAACTTGTTGCGAGAAAATCGGTTAAGAATTACTATGTGAAAAAGTGGCTAATGGTTTTCGTGTGCACACACACACATACATACACACACATACACACGGACAGACAGAAATTTGTTCAGCTCAACGAGCTGAGTCGATTGGTGTACAACATCAGAGTCTCCGAGACTTCTATAAAAAGTTCGATTTTGGAGTTATCAGGGGGACCCTTGTAACATGGAATCAAATACAAAAAAAGGAAGGAGCAGGCGAGGCGAATACTTACTTGATACTTGATGGCTACAGCTCTTCGATGAACCTACGCCGAATGGAGGATCCTTCTCCACTGGACTCGATTCTGGAACATTGAGCGCCCTCAGGTCCTCTTCAACTGCAAAAAGCCATCGTGTACGCGGCCTTTCACGAAGCCTGCGAGCTCTTCCAGGTTATCCACTAAATATTATCTTCGCTTGACGTTCTTACGGCATATGAACAACGTGTCCAGCCCATCGTAGTCTGCCATGTTGTATAAGCTTAACAATACAGCTGGTACAACTCGTGATTCATGCGATGTCGGCGAATACCGTTGTCCTGTTTACCGCCGAGTATTATCCGCAGCACCTTACGCTCAAACACTCCGAAAGCTCTCCGTTCAGTCTCCGTTCCTCTCCATGGACGTTAACCATGTTTCATGACCGTATACAGCCACCGGAAGAATCAGAGTAGTATACAGCGCGAATTTTGCCTTAGTTTGTAGACTACGGGACTTAAGCTGTTTACAAAGTCCATAATAAGCCCTATTTTCAGCTGCAATACGTCTTTTCACATCAACATCATTATCGCATGTCACTCTTGTTCCAAGATACACAAATTCTTCCACCACTTCAAATTTTTCAACATTCAGTATTACACTACCACCATCACTAATCAATTCACGTTGCTTGCCAGCGATCATGTACTTCGTTTTGCTGGTATTGATCGTGAGGCCAATCCTCGCTGTCTTCCCCTTAGAAGGCACAAAAGCCTCTTCCAGGGCACGGCGATCAATCCCGATAATATCGATATCGTCCGTAAATCCCAGGAGCATATGCGATCTTGTGATAATGGTACAGCTTCTTTGCACACCAGCTCTCCTAATCGCTCCCTCGAGCGCTATATTGAACAGTAGATTCGAGAGTGCATCACCCTGCTTTAATCCATCTAAGGTAACAAATGATGTCGCTATTTCATCCTAACCCTCACACTTGATTTCGATCCGTCCAACGTTATACAAATCAGCCGTATCAGTTTCGCCGGAAAACCATGTTCAAGCATAATTTGCCATAATTTATTTCGCTTCACTGAATCGTACGCCGCCTTGAAATCAATAAACAGACGATGTATCTGCAAGTTGTATTCCCGAAATTTATCAAGGATTTGTCTCAGGTTAAACATTGGATCCGTCGTTGATCGGCACTCATGAAAACCTGCTTAGTAATCGCCAACGAAGGGAAGGACTCTGCCTGCGGTCTCAATCTGTTGAACATAATACGGGACATTATTTTGTACGCCGAATTAAGGAAGGTTATTCCTCGGTAATTGGCGCACTCTAGTCTGCGCCCTTTTTGAAAGAGAGGGCAAATAAGGCCGTCCAACCAGCTAGCAGGCAATTCTTCGTCTTCCCATATTTTCGACATAATATGGTGCAGAACTTCATAAAGCTGCTCACTGCCATGTTTGAGAAGTTCAGCCGGGAGCTGGTCCTTCCCCGCAGCCTTATTGTTTTTCAGCTCATTGATAGCTTTTTTAACCTCATCTAGTGTAGGCGACTCCACAGCTTGTCCATTGTCGCTAATATTTATTCTGCTCACCGATGCACCGTCACTTACACTATTCAACAAAGTCTCGAACTGTTACTTTCACCTGGCAGCCACTTCGGTTTTATCTGTCAGCAAATTTTAGTCTTGGTCGTTGCACATGACGGGAGATGGCGCTGTCTTTCTCCGTACGTCATTGACAGTCTCATAAAACCTCCGCATATCATTCTGCTCCATTTTTTCCTGCGCCTCGCAAATCATCTGTTAGTCATACTCTTTCTTCTTCCTGCGGTGGGTTCGTTTTTTGGCTGCTCTTGCTTCCTTGTACCGATCTCTATTCGATCGGGTACCCGACACCAACATACGGCTTCTGGCAACGTTCTGCTCGTCAGTCACTCTCTGACACTCCACATCGTACCAATCCGTCCTGGTTTGCCTCTGTGCAGTGCCTACCAATTCTCATGCTGTTGTGCTTACCGCTCCATGGATCGAGTTCCATAGATCGTTGATGTTGTCGCTAACGTTGATTGCACTTATCCGTTCGTCGAGCTTCTAACGGTACTCAACCGATACTCCTTCCGCTGACAATCGCTGGATATTGTAACGCATCGTTCGCTGTGATCTTTCGTTTGATACAGTTGACAGCCGTGATCGAATTTTACTGGCAACGAGGTAGTGATCAGAGTCAATGATCGGACCTCTGAATATTACCACATCGATAACATCCGAGAAATGGCGCCCATCCACCATCTATCTGGTTGCAAGTTTCACCATTTGGGTGTCTCTAGGTGTGCTTTCGGATATTCTTTCGTGCAGAGTAGGTGCTACTGATGGCCATCCCTCTGGCAGCAGCAAAATTTACTAGCCGTAGGCCGTTGTCGTGGTAGCGGAATGAAGGCTCTCCTACCGATTATGGGACGGAAAAGTCCTCTCTACCGACCTGAGCGTTAGCGTCTCCGATAACAATTTTCACGTCATGCTTTGGACACTCTCCATAGGCTTTATCAAGACATTCATAAAACGTGTCCTTCACGTCGTCGGATTTATCGTTTGTCGGTGCGTAAACGTTGATTAGGCTGTAATTGAAGAATTTGCCCCGTAACCTCAACACACAGTTTCGTTCGCTAATGGGTTTCCGCCGCATCACTCGATTCATCTGCTTGCCCATCACTATGAAACCAACTCCATGCTTTGCTTTTCCGCCTGCGCTGTAATAGATGATATACTTGAATGCACGGGGTCCACGGCTCGGAATTCAAGTTCTCCGGATCTGGGCCATCGGAATTCTTGAATAGCGGCCATGTTCACTCCAACCTTCTGTAGTTCACGAGCCAAAAGGCTCACTCGTTCAGGTTCATTTAGGGTTCTGACACTCCAGGTACCTAGTTTCCATTCATATTCCTTATTTTGTTACCGGGTCGGTTGCCAAACATAACGTTCTCTTTTTCTTCTATCTCCAGTAGGGTGGCTCAAATTAGTATGGGAAAAACTTTTTTTAATTTTTTTGATGGGCCGCCCTCTTATTCGGTTCTATTTGATGCCCTGATGCTCTGGATAAAATTTCAGCCAAATCGGTCAACGTTTGGGCGGTGCTAAATTTGTTGGAAGTTTATATGCAAAAATGTATGCAGAAACATCCAAAAACAGTGAATTGCAGTTGGACGGCACAACTTACGATGAAGAACTATGATATTCATTCAGATCATGGAGAGTTTAATACAGAATGGTATGCTGAAAACCGCGAGAAGAATAGAGTTTGCCCAGCTAAGTTATTAGCATTTCTGTGAAGTGGGGTTTGAGCAAATTTCGTTTCTTTTACCTTTGAAAAGAAATAAATTCACCTACAACACTCCAGTAAAATGCTAATATCTTTGTCTAATAAACTCTAATCTTCTCGCGGTTTTCAACATAACATTCTGTATTTTATTACAAGAACTGAATGAGTATTATGGTTCTTGATCGTAAATTGTGCCGCCCAACTGCAAATCACTGTTTTGGGAAGTTTCTGCATACATTCCATATAAACTTCCAACGAGTTAACACCGCCCAAACGTTGACCGATTTGGCTGAAATTTTGTCCAGAGCATCAGGTATCAACAGAATAAAAAGGGCGGCCCATCAAAAATTTGAAAAAGTGTTTTGAGCCACCTAATCTCCAGTTTTCGTGGTTTTTGAGAGGCTTCAGTGAGCTACCTTACTGGGGTCGCCCTACCTACATTGCGCTGATGGGGCTGCCACCTTAGGTATAGCTGACGCGATACATCATTTCGTTAGTCAACCGTTGGGTACTAGGCAGACGCTGTTTGCGCCGCACCTCCTGGTGAACAGACGCTCGAGACGTACCTTCTCACTCTAACTGGTGTCAGAAGGACAACAGTGCCCAGGCTGCACTACCAGCTAAGTACACAACCCTTAGCTGGCGGTCGTTTGTCATCGGACGACCCGTGAAAGCGTAAGATAGGAACTTGTAGGGACCAGAGCTCTGTTGGGTGCTCCTTCCTTGGAGTCAACCCACCATTTTGCAGCCCAGGCGAGGCGAATATTGTTGCAAAAAGTGGGAAGCTACTGCGATCTCAAATGATCTCGCAGGAAGCAGTAGCGAGTATACCAGAAGTAGGACCAAGACTGATGATAACCAGGGAGGCCAACAGGAGCTAGAATACGAGAATAGGGTGTTCACCCCAAAATCAGAAAGTAGTGCTACTCATGAGGAGCTATAACTTGGGTGGTCCAACATAATGTAGATGCGGACTGACTTCGTGAAGGACAAACGCAATGTCCACATTAATGTCAAGCTACTAGGACGAGCATCAAGTCCGCCGTTAAAGCAGCCGAGCACGAACAGGATGCTTTCAACACAAGAGCTGAAGCAGCTGAAAACCAGCTGAAAGAAGCAGCGGAGCATACAGCAGTTGAGGCACTGCAGGCACCAATGAGCCCCCAAAATACTCGCACGGAAGAAGCGAAGCAGGGAACAGCCAGTAGAGCAGGAAGTCGCGAAGAAGCAGCGGAACATGCAAGATTGTGCTAGGAAGGCAAGAAGGAAGGCGTCAAGAACGGTGATTGGCAAACCGTGGAAAGCCAGCGGGAGAAGAGGAAGAAGCAAAAGGGGAACGTAGAAAAGTAGAAAGAATAGAAGAAGAAAAAACCCATTTTATTTCACCAAGTAGTGCTACTGCCTTTCTCGTATTTACCCGACTAGAAGAGCATAACAAAAAAATAACAAAATTTTAACATATTGTGATATTTATAACTTATTTTGATACAATTTAGTTCTCAGTAGCCATTATCTTTCAAATGTTGTAACAGGATTATATCATAATATGATTTGAAAAATGCTTAACACCGAATTGCCCAACAGTAGGCAATTAAAATAGATGTAGCAAAGTCTCTCAGCCATAGATATCACAACGCTGATAAAATTTGAGAAGGTTGCCTTATTTGTAATGTTGTTAATTTCATGTTCTCGAAAAATATTCTTGTTCAGACAAAAAAAAATATCATAATTGTTGATCGCAATCTGTAGACCTATCACGACCTGTAAAAATTCCAACTGCACAGAAAGAATATATTTTGTATCTTATTCTGTTATAAATTTCTAACAAAATATGTTATTTTTAAGATAAAATTGTAAAAAAATCTGATAGTTTTTTGTTTCCAGTCGTGCAGTTTTTGATAGAAATTTAGATATTTTAACAACATCCTGCACCATGTTTCTAACACATTTTGTTATAAAAATTTAGTATAACATAATAACAAGGGATGATATAATTTTGATATGACCTTCTAGTCGGGTAGTCAAGACTCCAAGCTTATATGGTCGTCATATGGCTCGGTTTGATGTACCAATTTTTTTTATAACTTTTAAACGCAACGGTCGATCGTTATCAAATTCAATAGTCATCAACTAGACTTTGCCCACTGTCGAATAAAACTTCTTGTGTGTGTGTGTGTGTCATCCTCTATCCCTCACCCAGCTGGGGGTGTTGGTTAAGTAGTACTACGAATAATTTGATCAGATCTCATGCTCCATAATGGTGCCCTTTTTGTTACGAAGACTAGTACTACAAAAAGGATTCACTTTTGAAGCAAGCAATGTTTCTTCAGAAAGTGTTGGGAATGGGATGTACTAGTTGTTCATAACAGGTACAGCAAAACTTCACAAGGACGCCCTTATTCGTAATAGCTACTCAGGGAATAGAAGGCCGAGAAGAGCCACCGTTGCTAGCTAAAGCTTGAACCGGATATCTGGGACTCCCACAATATCCGCGGCAATAGAAGCAAACGATGCCCTGTACGTATTTAGTTGTATTTTTTAAAGAATTTATAAGTTTACACATCAATTAAACAAACAGAATAAAAATAATGAATTGGAACGTGCTCACCGGATTAATTCCTCCACTATCGAACGAAATAACTCCTGTTTTGAATCCAAGGAATATCCAATAAGACAACATAAGATTCATGCGTATCACATTTCTCATCCTACTACGCCATGCTGAACAGTGGGTGATTCAGCGGCTGCAAGGATGCTCATAATTTTCGTGGCTGTGGAGGCTCCGGTAGCTGCTTATGTCGAAGGCGAGCTGTGGCTGCCACAATTAAATTGGTTCGGCTCAGCAAAAACTCCAGTGTGTTCGAGTCTATCAATATTATTTCACTCTTTGGTAAAAATCGTCATCGAAAAACGCTCTCTACAAGTGAATGAAAGTTGTGTTTATCAGTGATTTTAAATCATATACGAGCGATCATGTTATTCTTTTTGATCAAATAATGTCTTTTTTTAATATTTTAGTTGCTAATTCACATATGGATAGCAGAAGCAAAATTGATTAGAAACTAAATATAGAGCATGGTGGACAAGACCCTTTTACTCAGTCACTATTATGGTGGACGATTTAATTGTTACTACAGTCCGATTATACGAAATCGAATCAACGCGTATTAAACATACAAAGGAATTCATCAAGTTATCAAAAAAATCGCGTCGTTTACTCAAAACTCTATAGAGTTAGTTTATATTATTGCTGCAGAAATAAACATACAAACAGCAAAATGGTACGATATCCGGCGGTTTTGTTCTAAAAAACAGCGGATTGATAGAAATGTTGCAACATAATCTCATCAATATTTGCATCTTCTACTAAATATACAGCAGACAAAAATGGGAAATGTATACAGCCAGCACAACGGTTTCATACCGAAATGCATTTCATATCAATAATGGGACAGGTATGCTGGCTGCGGCGGGAGAATAAGTCGAAAAGGATTCTAGATCTAGATATTCAAATTCTACCTACAAATACTAAAGAGTATGTAAGAAAGGATACTAAGAAATGATGATTGGAATAATCTCACGAAATTCTGGATTTGGCATCTTAGGTTCTGTTGCTTTTTCACATCGTCACCATAACGTTTTGTTTCGGAACTGATATGCCTCAATATTGTGTCGCTTATCGGTAATAGCAGTCGGTTCTCGGTTTCGTGTGCTAACTAAGAAAAGATCTCCATGCTCACGTGTCTTCTGCTATATGCTTCATCTTATCGTTGAACTGAAACCAAAAGATCCACGATGTTTTATTCTAAAACGCGAAATATTGCTGGAAAAAAATCAGCAGACAAAATTTGACACCTCGATTCACTCGCGGCACACTACGATCTCCCATAGTGATCACTCTCACTGTCGAATAAAACTTCTTGCGAGAAAACTGGTTAAAGATTATTATATGAAAAGTTGTCTAATGTTTTTCTTAGCTTTTGTGCACACACATACACATACACACGGACAGACAGACATGTGCTTAGTTTGTCGAGCTGAGTTGATTGGTATTTAACACTATGGCCCTCCGGGCCTTCTATAAAAGTTCGTTCTTGGATTGAAAGGATAGCCTTTCGGTACAACTTTGTTGTACGAGAAAGGCAAAAAACGTCGGTCTCCTCGTGAGAGAGTGAAGGGGGACGCCTTGATAGTCGAAGTAAACGATGAGACGAGGTACGCAGCTATCTTGAGGAAGGTGAGAGAGAACCTTGAAGAGAACTCGGTGCTCGGGGATTTGGGTTTCGTTGGACATTGCCAAAGCCTTCAGCAGGACCATGACACCCCTGGTCCTCAACAAATTACAAGAATGGGGCTTCACTGGTAACATGCTTGCCTTTGTCAAAAACTTCTTGACTCGCTCCTCATTGGCGGCTCTGCATCCGAATAGTATGCTGAGAAAACTGGGTCCAAGGGTCGGTTCTTGTAGTCACCCTTTTCCTTGGATTTACAGCCACACCATACACTCAAAGAATCGGTGAGAGCCCACCAGTACCTAATACACTCTAAGCTTGAGTGACGCTCTCATCATCGGCAGACTCTCTCCTCTCACCAACAACCATCAATAAGTTGGAATATATCGCTTTCAACAACCCACAATCACACTCGACATTGGATGACGGGACTCAAAACAACAAACAATTCGCGCTATGACGTTAAACACAATCAATTAACTAATTGGCTAGAGAGAAACATTTTATTTACAAGGCATATTTATTTACTTAAATCTAACAGGGGCACATATTGATTCGGGGTTTGTGTGTTGTTCGTTTTTTTTTTCATTTTCATTTATTTAGTTAACATCTAAACAGATAACACTGAATCAACAATTTGACGCCACAATGCACGGTTCGAGGCCGCATCTCTCCATCCTCGGATACGCCCACGCTCGCCAAGTCGTTTTGCACCTGGTCTGCCCATCTCGCTCGCTGCGCTCCACGCCGTCTCGTTGTTCGTTTTAGTTTTCCTATCTCTGTTTCTACTCTATTCTCACTCCCATGTGCTCTGGGTTTTACGCTTTAACGTGACTTCACGGATTAGCGGAAACTCTGTTTCTCGAACGTCTGCACTCCTGCTACTTGGCAGTAATTTCGGGTGGTGGCGAAAAGGGCTCACGCACGCTTATTTTCACAGGTCCCTGATGGCGAACCCAAGCGACAGTCTGCAAGCTCGACTCGTGAAAAATGATTTGGCGGCTCTAGTAGCACATTTCATGGTTCTTCAGTCTACGACTGGTACAAAAAAGACTGTCCTCCGCGGCGTCCTCTTCGGACGCCGCACCTGAGTCAAAAAGAGTTTGCTGACTCACCGGTTTGGTTTGTTGTTGATTACCTGACCCAGTCGATGACCTGCCGGTGGGGTCGACACTGCCGGCTTGTTCACGGCTGGTGATAGCTTCTCAATGAAGCTGACGCGGCGCGATGGCGGTTGCTTGCCGGCAGTTTGACGGACCGGCTAGTGGACTTCGTCCACGTGGAAGTCCCCTAGCCTTCCCAGACCGATATGGTAACAGATCGGTCCGCTTAAGGCTGGCTGGTGGTTGCCAGGAGTATTCCGTCCGTTGAAGGTGGGGTGGGGGTGGTGGTGGTGATAGCGTCGTGCTTAAGTGCAATGAATTATTGGCAGTGGCTGACTTTCTACCAGCCGCTGTCACATCCAGGCGCTATGGTATATGCGCAAAATAGCCAGCATGAGTTAATCACCAGAAATTTGTATGGCGAAAGACATCTAACGCGGGTTTTCTCAAAAATAGAAACTTTTCATGAAAAACTATTTGGTACCGGTTATGTAGGAAGGTGTCCGCTACTACGCCTACCAAATATTTTTTCGATGAAGGTGCTTAATTATGAGAAATCGAACTTCAGATACCTTTCGCCATACTGATTTCAGAAAGTTAACTCCTAGTGTGCCGCTGTAAGCACGCTCAAAGTGGGTGATTCATTGTTTTCTGCGGGCGGGAAATCAAGCCAATCTGGCTGAACAACACATTTGAGCACAAGCACATTATATCACATTTAGAGCACATTTTACCTATTAGGATTGCGGCTTTTTCCTAAACACCGCACACAAAACTTTACGCACACTTTTTAGGATCTAACTACTAGAAAACGAACAAATAATTAATTAAATAATTACATCTAACGCCACTATAGTAAACTTAGTCTAGACGATCGAAGAATAAATAATCAAACACGGACACTTCCAATTTATCGAGTAGTCACGGACGAAATGATTGAGTCCGTGCATCCTCAGATTAAGGAAGGTGGGCTCGGACACAACCGGAAGTGCGTCATTTCCCGACTCCATTCGTGTTTGATCGTGGCCTTATTGGTATGATGGATAATCTGACACGAAAGTTGTGCTGATCCCTTTCTCACCTTATGCGAAAAACAAATGAACCGTTTGTTTGAGAAACTGCACATGTAACATTTTTGGCCAAAATGGGAGTTTTATATATTCTGAATCCTCGTCCAAAAATACGTATTCTGGCAAAAAATACGAAAAAAAAATTTTGTTCAGAAATGTATGAAATTTTTTTCGTTTGTTTGAGAAACTACATATGTCCACGTACTTTGAAGAGCAATTGTGTAGTACTGCTTACATTTTTTGCACTGAAAGTGTCCCAGGGTGTTGAGTTTTGCTAAAAACTAGTGATCTGTATCGAAGAAATCGAAAGATTCGGTGAAAATTTGTTCAAAAACAGTTTTTCGTTGATTTCTTGAAATAATGTAAAATGGACTTATGCAGTTTCTCAAACAAATGATTCAAATGGCCTCGACCTTGGAGATCTTGGATTATTAGTAAATTCCCGCTTGCCTATGTCCAGGGAAAAATTATGTACATTAATTGCCGATTTAAAGGCGGAATTTATTGCAATCTACCTTATTTATATAAAAACTATACACAAAATTATTTACAATATTCCTGACTGCTACAACCTAACCGCAAAATTGCGGTGAGGACTAGGCGAAACCGAAAGGGGAGTTGCTGATTGAGCTGAAGAAGGTTCCCACAATCAAGAGCTCGTTGCCAATTCCTTAGGTAGTGAAAAGCGTTACGCAGGAAGCAGTGGTCGAGTACAGAGACCTGGACGGGATCACGGCAGTAGACGAATGCACTGACCTCACAATACACGCTGGGTGAAGTGCATATGACGAATCGGCTAATGCAGAGCTTCTCAAACCTTTGGGTTTGCGACCCACCTATGAAAAAATGCATTTTACCAAGTAGTATTAAGCATTAATTGAATTAAAATGTCATCTGTTTCAACTTCTTCCACGTAAAAAATATTCACGTTACCTTACATGTACAACTGCAAAAACAGACGAACGTGGTATTGTTTGTCAAAATGTTAGCGTTTTTATTTTACTTAATTAAGGGGACAGCTTTTAGGCATAAATGTTTGAATAAAATTGCCTGGTGATGGATATTTAAAATAACATGCGGTTTGAACTTGAAATAATGTTCCTGAAAAAAAAATGAAATGAAATGAAAAGGTTCGGCATTCGAACTGCAATTAATATTTGTTCTGCGCTACACACCAACAATCCGCTCGCGACCCCCCTGGGGGTCGGGACCCACAGTTTGGGAAACCATGGGCTAAAGAAAGCATACGGTGGTACACAAATAGCAGCGAGGAGGCGGGCAAGGTGAAAGTCGTATGGTCGGTGTGTCCGTTGCGACTTATCCCTCGAGTCACAAAACAGATGGAGCGGTGCTTCAAATGCATGGCGTTTGGATACCAGGCGCGAAACTGAGCCATCTCTTGCAACTTGTTTGCAGTTCTGTGCCAATTGACCAACGTGCAATTACCGATGATGTACGTTTAAAAATATTCTCCACTGGCCAGAGGAAACTTTCCGGTTTACTGTTTTGGTTAAATCCAACCATTTTATGTTTGTATCCACTGTTTATATGTTTAAATTTAGAAGATTGATGGTCCCTGTTTGAAGCGAAGTAGATAGGAAAAGTGGGTCTTCCGTCTGCATTTCTTGAAAAAAAGGAAGGGGGGGCTTCAATTTGCCAATTAAGTGTTAAGGTTTTATTGCAGTTAGTAAGAGTCTACTTTTTCAAGAAGATTATATTTTTTCCCCATAGATGCCTACATACCAGAGTAAGCAGTTATGTGTACGACACTGAAACCAGAATAAAAACTCTCGTCATGAACTTGAACCGGGAAACCGCCAAAGCCACTTATTTAGAGTATGAGCAGAGTTGCGCTTTCAAATGTTAAGTGGTCACTTGTGGCTGAATGTTTGCATGTAATCGTTTTTAATTTGTAGTCAGGGTTTGTATAAAAAGCTCAAACGAAAACTAGAATCCACATACCATTCAGTCAAGATCTGTACACGTTAGCGAGCTGACCCATTATTTCAACCGTGGCCGTCCACTGGCAGTAGGATAGGATTCAATTAATCACCAGCATGACTTTTATTAAATAAAAATACATTTACGGTGACACAAATGAGAAATAATTATGCCGGATGTTTGCAAAACTTGAACCGGGTGACTGCACCACTGGTCCTGCACAGATTGAGGGTGACATACGGTTTCGTCACACTTTCGTAATTGGTAATGTGCACTCTTTCTCAGTTGCGAATATCGTTTTATAGTAGGCTTTTAAAAATGTTCCAGCAATAATTCATCCACGACTATCTAAATCTAAAGTGCCGAAACCGCCCAGTACCCAAACAGGCTGACAGTTTTCATTCATGGTTTGGTGACCACCGTCATCGCCCTCATGATAGCCACCGCGCGCTATCTTTGTGTGATGTGAATTATGAATAGTGCTTGTTGGCTATGCTGAAATATGAAAAGAGGCTGCATTTTCGCTGACAGTGAAATGATCCGTAAGGTTCAAATCAATTTCAGTAGATGTCGAAGACTTGCATCAATTCAAAATATTATGGGTATGATAGAATTCTAACGCATTCAAAATCCTGTTCCATTATAATGTGAAGAGAGATGTTTATATAATAAAATAATATATCCATAAGCCGACATATTCCGATAATGCAGTTTTGAAGGCAGATGCATATCTACTTCAATAGAATAAATCTTCTTCATCCAACTGAGTAATGCTTTTCTCTACTTTGAAACTGGGTTTATAAAACCAATAAAGCCCCTCTAATGGACCACGACAATTTTCGATTCAAAACGTCAAAATGTCAAGGCACCTGTTTCACGTCTATCTGTCGAGATTCAATGGATGTTACCCAAACCGAAATTGATTATGGCCAGAGCACAATGCGGCCCGTTTGTGGCCCAGAGCCGATTTTTTCGCCTTGCAGATGACGTTGATAACTCAGATAGCAGAGGGGTAATACCACAGGTACCGGTCCTACACATATCGCAATTGAAATGAACATTCATTCAGGACATTAACTTTTATTGTGAGCCCGGTATGTAAATCCAATTACGGTTGAAACGGTTTCGCTACTGTGTGTGTCTGATTCCGTACGAGTGTGTGTGAGTGCGAATGCCGGGCGGATGTGATAAATGAAGGCGACAACTCAGCTACAAACAAACCCATGATCCTGCACGCCGTCCAGAGTCCATAGGCATATGGGGAGACCTGACTGGGTGCGAGAAATGTGATGTCTTCTGGCTGCCGTAAATGGGGTGGTTTTATTGTGTACAAATGGGCTTTGCATTAGGAGCGACTGAAGAAGCTTGAAACAGGATGCTATTACTGTGCGTTGGGTTTATTACTGTTTGTTGTTGAGTCGGAGGTAGTTCATGAGGTCTTTTGAGTATTCAGAAATTTTGAATTCTGTAACTCATATTTTATCTTTTTGGTTTTATTTCCGTTTGAGCATCTTAGAAGAAAGAATCGGAAGTTCATAGGGCTTGTTGCAATTTGTTGCAATCTTTAATACATCTTTTTCTCCTACGCTTTATTATCTTCGCTTTATTTGCAATACGTTCCTAATTGGGCGACAGGGCCATCTGATATGTTAACAAACTGGATCCATTATAATAAAAGGTACCACTGCCGATACTCAGATATTTTACAAGAGAAACTGATTTAAAGACTGTTAGTTGAATACTCGCTCAAGAGTTTGCACTGTGAAGCTGCAAACGAGGATCACGCCTCTTATAGGTCTTTCCGAAAATCGAAAGTCAGGGATTTGAAATGTGCTTCATTCTGTACCTTTTATTATTATATTTCTGCAGTTGAGGGCTTAGAGATACATTAAAATACCATTCTGTTACGTACTCGCTCTAATACGGTGCAAAATCCTTGCTCTGTCGATTTAGTGCTTTCTGCTTCAGCACTGCAGTTGGAAATAAATTTCACAATGAACCGTATAATTCGAATTGACATAAATTTTCCAGAATTTTCACCGTCCAATTTTTTCCACTTTTCCATCTGTTCTACCACCGACTCGGTCCAAACAGGATATATATCGATACTTCTGCTGAGAATAGCCGCACTTCGGAACCAGTCGGCAATGCTACGGAAGACTGCCGCGCCAGGAAACGCATAGCAGCAGGAAAGGTGATGAAAAGTGCATTCCCAGATGGGCTCCGATTGGTGTGCTTCTTCTAACCGCAGCAGTTGCAGTGCCTGGCCCGCACAAATGTAAGATGGCGAGAGTCCTGCCTGCCATGACGTAAGACTGGCACCGAACCCGAAGTCAGCAGAAACAAGAAGAAAAAGCCCGAAACCGCTGCACTCCGAGATACCGAGGAATCAAATTCCAATCAGCGAATTCTATTAGGATTTCTGCTGCTTCATTTCGTCCGTGGATGGTTGGTTGCTCGCTCCGTGGTTCTTCTGGCAACTGGCTGAAAAGGTCTCAGAACACTATCGAGCAGGAGACCGCCCCTGGCGATGATCTGCTCTGGATGGAAATAAATAAATTCACCGGTGCGGTGTGGTGAGGCAATTTTATTCGATCAGGTCCTGGCTAAGACAGAGATGGCTCCACTGAGTACTGAAGGTGAACGCAAAGTGAGTGAGTTCGTTTGCAAGACAGAATTTACGCCAGAATTGGAGCGCCCTGAAGGAGTTTCGATTTGCGCAGGATTCTGTTTCGGTGCCGTTCTGGTGCGGAAGGTAATTTCTCAGGCCATTAGAAGATTGCTGGTCTGGGTTCGCCAAAGAGCTCTGCAGAATCAATTTTCTTTTTGTGCAGCTTCAGCGAAATATTCATTGTGAAATTAGAGGCATGATATATTGGCGTGAAATTACTTTTGTGAGATGATTTCTAGTAAATTTTTTTCCCTGTTCCAGAAACGTCTCTTCACAATGACAGAAGTATCAGCAAAAACGTGTTTTCTGAGCGCTGGGATGTGCAAATCCTCGGCAAAAAAATAAGATTAAGACATTAACATTGGGTTGAATTAGGTTTAACTCAATTCCATCAGCAAGCGCTGCTACTTTTTAACACTACTTTTGCCTTGTTTTACGGCTACAATCCTGGTTACATCCTGATTTGTTTCATGCTTCTCTCAGCTCTTTTCCAGTCTTTCTCCAATAATGCTTTACAACGTGCAGCAAAAGCTACTAGCAATTTTGCGATCGAAACAATTAGCATAAAAAAGAATTTTTATTTAATTTTTTTATTTTTCATTGAGATTATCATAAAATAGAATGGTTAAAGACATTCATTCATTCATTTATTCAGACTAAGGCTAACAAGTGGCCTATACGGTATATAAAAAGTCTTCTCCAGGGGTTTGCAGAAATCACTCTCAATAGATAACGAACAATGATAAAGAGAGGCAAAAACTGTTTCCGAAACATAACAAGCCATGATAACAAATTTATCAAACTTCTATACAAGTGCGAACAAACATATCGGATAAAGAGTAACCCCCACAAGAAAATGGTTGATTCTCGCTTTGTTTACGCTCATTTCGTGTTAGTTACTGCACTGCTGTGTAGAACAAGTTGAAATTCATCATCAGAGCTAGTGCTCCCAGAATTTGGAGCTTTCTAAAGGAAATTTATCATGGGGTATAGCCACCCGAATCAGTCCTCTATCACTGACAGCTTGCGAAAAAATCTCTCGCGATATGCTACACATATCGTATATGTATCTGAGACCATAAGTGAGAGACTTGTTAATTCTCTTTAGGATTCAAACCCTGGTCTTCTCCATTCAGCTCAGTCCCATGGCTACACGTCGCCAACCACGCAGTCTACAGAGGGTCCACCAGGTTATCTTCCACCTGATCGATCCACCTTGCCCACTGCGCAACTCGCCTTCTTGTGCCCGTCAGATCGTTGTCGAAGCTCTATTTCACCGGGTTACTGTCAAACATTCTGGCTACGTTCGCGGCCCACCACGAATCGTCCGATTTTCACGGTGTGAACGATGGATGGTTCTCCCAACAGCTGATGCAACTCGTGGTAAAGACAATGTAAGGCAAAACATCACAAAAAGTAAGGAAAACTAAACTTGTAACCAAAAAGGTTAATTTGTTTGTAAAACAATCTTGC
Source organism: Armigeres subalbatus (assembly GCF_024139115.2). Lineage (NCBI taxonomy): Eukaryota > Metazoa > Arthropoda > Insecta > Diptera > Culicidae > Armigeres > Armigeres subalbatus. Next base: position 26,212,920 of record NC_085139.1, on the reverse strand, counting down.
CAACAATCACTGTTACATTCAACTAAACTCTAGGAGGACGTATTTCGAAAACATTTCAAGTAGAATCAATTGTAGAACCAATTGATTCCTCGTACAATCCCAAACCTGAATATTTTCTCCCTACATCCCATTGTCATTCCAATCCCAATTCCAATCCAATCCAATCACAATCTAAAATCAATCAAATCCCAATTCAATCCCATTTGAATCCCAATCCAATCCTCCAGACAATCCAATTCTAATCCAGCCCTAATCCAATCAAATCCTAATCCCAATCCAATCTCAACCCAATCCTAATCCAACCCCAATGCGATCCCAATCCAATCCCATCCAATCCCAATCAGGTACCAACTCCAGTTCGAATTTCAATCTAATCCCGAATCCAACCCTAGTCCAATCTTAACACTAAGATTCATTCATTCAGAAAATCGTTGTAACTAAATTTTCAAATATAGCTATATCTCAGTGGTTTTTCAACTAAATTTTCCTCAGTTTTTTCTTAACCTCTTAGCCATCTCTTCTAGTTTCTGGACATTTCAAAGAAATATTGTGTATCTTAAAATTATTTCAAATTTTCACTAGAGCTGTAGGACTAAAGCAACAGATTTAGAAAAAGGCCGATTTTGGAGATATACTTATATTTCATTACTAAAAATGATATCTATTCATATAGTGATGATGGGCGGTAAAATAACAAATAAAAGACATCCACCTGGAACGCCTTAAGTACATTTTGAGCATCCCTACTATGCATACGATGATAATTCGGTACCTTTAGGAACCACTTTATACTACAGAATGTAGCAAACTTCAGAAAATGTTTTCAAGCATGTTGTCTACTGTGAACTTGTTAAAATACAATATCTTTGAAACTATATTAACATGTGTGATAATAAATTATGATGTTCTAGGATCTCCGAACTGTACTGGAATTTGAATCAAATGGTCTACCAGATCAACCAAGGCACATCCATAAATACTAGCCATAACATCAACCCAATTATATTGCTCCAGTATTTGTCTTTCACTTGCGTCTCAAATCCAAACATATGAGATGTTGTAAGATCTCCAAATTGTCCTGGAGTTTGAATCAAATGGTCTAACGAATCAACCAAGGCATCCACTTCAGTGTCCTCAGCCGCGATATCAACCCCAATTATATCCTCCGAGTATTTGTCTTCCACTAGCGTCTCATATCCAAGCATATGAGATGTTTTAAGATCTCCAAATTATCCTGGAGTTTGAGTAAAATGGTCTATCAAATCAACCAAGGCTTCTATGATGTCCTCTGCCGTAATATGAACCATATTATGTCCTCCGAGTGTTTGTCTTTCATGTGCATCTCAAGTCCAGGCATTTGAGATGTTATGAGATCTGAAATTACTTACAGGTTTGAGTAAAATGGTCTATCAAGAATCTACGCAGGCATCCACTGATGTCCCCCCAGCCGCGTTATCAACCCAATCATGTCCTCAGAGCATTTGTCATTCATTTGCGTTTCAAATCCAGGCATGTGAGATGTTGTAAGATCTCCAAAGTGTCCGGAAGTTTGAATCAAATGGTCTATCAAAGCAACCATGATGTCCTCAGCCGCGGTGACAACCCAATCATGTCCTCCGAGTATTTGTCTTTCACTTGCGTCTCAAATCCAGGCATTTTGAGGAATTGTTGTAAGATCTCCAAATTATCCTGGAGTTTGATAAAAATGGTCTATCAGATAAACCAAGAACTTCCATGATGTCTTCAGCCGCCGAGTAATCAATACAATCCTTGTCCTCCGAGTATTTATCTCTCACTTGCGTCTCAAATCAGGCATTTGAGTTGTTGTCAGATCTCCAAATTGTCCTGGAGTTTGAGTAAAATGGTATATCGAATCAACGAAGGCCTTCACTTGATGTCTTCCTGTCGTTGTAAAAACCCTACTATGTCTTCCGAGTATTTATCTTTCACACTTGCGTCTTGCGCAAATGAAGTCCTCTCAGCCGCAGCATCAACTCAATAATGTCTTCTGAATATGTGTATTTCACTTGCGTCGCAGTTTTAGGCAATTGAGATGTTGTAAGATCTCCAAATAGTCCATAAGTTTGAATAAATGGTCTTTCGAATCGACCATTAAGCTTTTTATGATGTCTCAGCCACGCTACCCAACCCAATTACTGACCTCCGAGTATTGTCTTTAACTTGCATTACAAATCCAGGCATATGAGATGTTGTATTTTACTTATGATGTTTATTGTTTATTATTATTATAATCATCCGAACCAGTGTATGTTTGTCTTAATGAATCTTTACTCTAAAAACCTCAATTTTAAGAACATCACTTTCTCAGCCATGAGAGTCTAATTTCAGGCACGTCTCATATAAATCCGATCATCATTGATCAAATTGGTACAATCATGCCCTAGTAATGGTGTCACTCAAGGTAAACGTAAAATGACACTAGAATGGAACATTACAAGGCAAGCATATTGATGTCCATTATCCTTAAAAAATAGGGGAGGGGTGGTTACCCGATAGATCAACAAGAACTTTGGTAGAGTCTACCCAGTTTTACTCCCCACAGTAAATATTATGAAAATTAGAGCACGATGGAATTCACAATTGAGATGTAAGAATTCGGTAACATATTGTGTAACAGATCATAATTTTAAGTTTCTGTGATGTAAATGATAAAAATCATTGAGAATTTCAATTCAATATATCTTAATTTTTACATGATTCTATCAAACCTTGGTGAACGAGCACGTGACTGTCAAAACAAATCAAAACAAACCCCATTCGATTTCTTGCGGACCGCAGCTGGAATCCTAATTCATTCCATGGCGTTTACCAAATGTATATATTCGGATATCCCAATAAGATGATAGTCACCTGTTGCGGCTTATCATCGCTTTATAACTCAATGGTGTTCCGAACATTTCGGCGAAATCTGTGATGCATTCAGCTTATTGAGTCTTAAACTTATTCCGTCTCGAAGGAGTTTCGTGTCATGTAAATTTAAGCTATCGTTCAGCCTGATAAAAGAATTATTAAATCCCCCCAAACGCCCAACCTGTTACACTTTGATCGACTCCGGAAATCATGAAGCGGAAATATCGAGAAGGCTAACAAGTTGGGCTCTCACTCTGCAGACCCAAATTCGATTCCTATGCTCTGCTCCATTTTTTTTGTATTCGGCAATAAAAATAAGAACTCTAAAATACCAGCACGCGTAAATTTAAGCAACCTATAACTTTGTATGTTGTTATTTAACACGGAGCAGATTTGTTACATCTACTTGAACGGAAATTTACAGGTTTTGTTCGTACTGTGCCGGAATTCATCAATGATCATCCGCAGACTGAACATCTGATCCAGTCGTCATTTAATCGACCTCACGAAAACCTGCCTGGTATTCGCTGACGAAGGACTCTTCTAGCGGTGTCAGTCTGTTAAACAGAATGCACGCAGAAAGAATTGTGTACGTCCAGTTCAGAAGAGTAATTCTCTGTAATTGGCGCGCGCTCTAGTCGACGGTCATTGCTTTCAAAAGTTATGAAGAGAGAATGGTGAAACAATCCAAAAAGGTTGGTGTCTTGGTTAAACGGAAGAAAGGGAGAAGTCACCTACTACCTGGTTTATTTCGTTTTTTCTCTTTAAATCGAAAAAATGAGGGAATCAGAAAACATTTTTAGAGAGGCATCGTAAAGCGTGTTGTTTTGGGGAGGAGTACGTTAAGTACTACGTAGAGACCAGTCACGGCAGCAGAAATCTCACACTCCGGTACACTGTCATCCCTAGCTGCATGATTTGGGTAATCACTTGTCATAAGACAATTTGTAATGGTGTAACTTATCAGATACGTAGAGGCCTTCTTTAGTGTCTCGTACTTCGACTCGACTAAATGTATTGCATGAGCTCCGGAAGACATGATTAGATACGCACCTTCGCTGGAGACATAGTTCAGGCGAGGTTGATTTGGTTGACAGACTACTTAAATCTACATCAGGGCGATTTAGGGGACTACAATTCAAACCTCTATGAGTCGATATTATTGAAGGGACCATCGACTCATGGAAATATCGAGATGTGGAATAAAACATCCTTGAAGAAGTTTTTGCAGGGACCATCACAGTAACCCAGAAAATAATTTTGTAGTATGGAATAATTTGCTTCCATGAGTCGATATCGAGGTCATAGAATCAATCGACTCATGGAGGTTTGACTGTAATAACTTATCGCATTTTTATATACCGAAACATGTGCATGGACTCGGAGGATTGGATAAAAACATCTGCTGGAGACATATTTCAAGGTGAGGAGGTTGATTTGTGAAGTCGTGGTTCATTTGGATAGTAATTTAAAAACAATTATGTCCACTAAATTGCGTTGATATCGTGGCTAGAAGACATCCTTGTGGCAGCCTTGGTTGATTCAGTAGGCCATTTGATTCAAACTCAGGACAATTTGGAGATTTTACAACATCTCATATGCCTGGATTTGTGACGCACGAGAAAGAATCAAATACTCGGAGGACGTAATTGAGTTGATACCGTGGCTAGGGACTTCATAGAAGCCTTGGATTTGATTTGATAGACCATTTTGATTTAAACTCCAGAATAATTTTTGCGATCTTCCAATATATGATATGTCTGTATTTGAGACGCAAGTGAATAACAAATACTCGGAGGAAATAATTGTGTTGAAACTGCGGCTGGGGATATTATGGAAGCATTCGTTGATTCGGTAGGCCATTTGTTTCAAACTCCAGGACAAATTGGATATCTTTAAACATCTCATATGCCTGGATTTGTGACGTAAATGGAACTTGAAGACTCAGGAGAACATTATTGAGTTGATACCGCTGCTGGAAACAGCATGGGAAGCCTATGGTTGATTTGCTAGGCCATTTACTCAAACTTCAGGACAATTTGGAGATCTTTAACATCTCAAATGCCTGGATTTGAGACACCATAGTGAAAGATAAATACTCGGAGGACATAATTTGGTTGATACCGCGGCTGAGGACATCATGGATGCCTTCGTTGATTCGATGGAACAATTTACTCAAACTCCAGGACAATTTGGAGATCTTACAACAACTCAAATGCCTGGATTTGAGACACTATAGTGAAAGATAAATACTCGGAGGACATGATTGGGTTGTACACCGCGGTTGAGGACATCCATGGAAGCCTTGGTTGATTCGATGAGCCATTTACTCTTGAAACTCAAGGACAATTTGGAAATCTTACAACATCTCAAATGCCTGGATTTGAGAACACAGAAGTGAAAGATAAATACTCCCGGAGGACATAACTGGGTTGATACCGCGGCTGAGGGACATCATGGATGCCTTCGTTGATTCAGATAGACCATTTTACTCGAACTCCAGGACAATTTGGAGATCTTTACAACGCATCTCAAATTCCCACTGGTTTGAGACACTGAAGTGAAAGATAAATGCTCGGAGGACATAACTGGGTTGATACCGCGGCTGAGGACATCATGGATGCCTTCGTTAGATTCGATAGACCATTTACTCAAACTTTCCAGGACAATTTGGAGATCTTTGCAACAACTCAAATGGCTAGATTTGTAATGCAAGTTAAAGACAAATACTCGGAGGGACATAGTAGGTTTTATACTACGGCAGAGGACATCATGGAGAGCCTTAGTTGATTCGATAGATCATTTTACTCAAACTCCAGGACAATTTCTAGATCTTACAACATCTCCAAAATGCACCTGGATTTGAGACGCAAATCGAAAGACAAATACTCTAAGGACATGATTTGGGTTGACACATGCGGCTGAAGACATCATGGATTGCCTTAGTTGATTCGATGATGACCATTTTACTCAAACTTTAGGACCCATTTGTAGATCTCACAACATCTCAAATGCCTGAATTTTAGACGCAAGTGAAAATAAATACTCGGAGGACATAATGGTGGGTTGATACCGCGGCTGAAGACATCATGGATTGCCTTCGTTGATTCGATAGACCATTTTACTCCAAACTCAGGACAATTTGGAGATCTTTACAACAACTCAAATGCCTGGATTTGAGATGCAAGTGAAATGAATAAATACTCGGAGGACATAATGCCAGGGTTTATACTACGGCAGAGGACATCGCCATGGAAGCCTTGGTTGATTCGATAGACCATTTTACTCAAACTCAAGGACAATTTGGAGATCTTACAACATCTCGAATGCCTGGATTTGAGACGCTTAAGTGAAAGATAAATACTCAGGAGGACATAATTGGGTTGACTTTTACCGCGGCTGAGGACATCATGAATGCCTTGGTTGATTCGATGGACCATTTGGTTCAAACTCAGGACAAGTTTGGAGATCTTACAACATCTCATATGTTTGGGTTTGAGACGCATAGTGAAAGACAAATACTCGGGGGACATAATTACCCACAGAGTTGATGCTGCGGCTGGGGGCATTATAGGCCTTGGTTGATTCAGTAGACCATTTGATTCAAATTCCGGTACAGTTCGGAGATCCTAGAACATCATAATTTATTATCACACACATGTTTCGTATATAGTTTTACATTTATTTTAACAAGTTCACAATTGAACCATGCTTGAAAACATTTCTGAAGCTTCATACATTCTGTAGTATAAAGTGGTTTCTAAAAGGGTACCGAATTATCATCGTATGCATAGTAAGGGATGCTCAAAATGTGTTCTTATGTTTCCAGGTGATGTCTTTTATTTGTTATTTTATCATTTTCATCATCACTATATGAATAGATATCATTTTTGGTAATGAAATATAAGTATATCTCCAAAATCGCATTTTTCTAAATCCAAGTTGCTTTACTCCCACAGCTCTAGTGAAAATTTGAACACCCCTAGATACAATATTTTTAGGAAATGTCCAGAAACTAGAAAGAGATGGCTAAGAGGGTTGGTGAAAAAACTTTAAGGGAAATCAGTTGAAAACTCACCTGAAGATTCTTATAGCCATTTGAAAATTGAGTTACAACGATTTTCAGCACGAATGTATCCGTGTAAAGTTTTTTAGTGAATCAATCCTAGTGTTAATCCAATCCCAATCGAATCCCTATCTTAAACCAATCAAACCTTCGTCATTCCAATCGCAATCAATCCCTAATCCAATCCAAATCTAATCCGAATCTAATCCGAATCAATCTCAATTCATTTACATTTCAATCCCAACTCTAATCCAATCGAATCCCAATTTCAAACCGGGGAAGGGTCGTTTAGCTGAAACCCATTCGGCCGAAAGTTGTTTGGCCGAATATACCATTGTTGAACAGACCATTTGGTTGAACAGACCATTTGGCCCGAAAATCATTTGGCCAAAAGGTCATTCATTGAAAAGCGTCATTTATTGAAAAGGGTCATTAGGCCGAAAAGGGTCATTATATATCAGAAAGGGTCATTAGGCCAGAAAGGTCATTTGGCCGAAAAGTCACTGGAGGCCAAAAAGGGTCGTTTTGGCCGAAAGGGTCATTGGTCGAATTGGTCCATTTGGCCGAAGGTCATTTCGAAAAAGTGAGAAATTGGGAATGAGGAGACGTCTCACTTCTCACCCTTCATATTTTTCTTCGCACTGTAAAAGAGTGAAAAGCGCAAAATGGAGTGGTGAGACGTCTCACTACCCACCCACTTCGCACTAGTCATTTTTCACTAAAGAGAACTTCAGAGAAGTGAGACGTCTCACTTTTTCACACTCCTTATTTCAACTTCTTGCTGTAAAGTGAGTAGTGAGACGCCTCCCCGAGCAGCATGCAAGTCAGCCAAAAATGGTTTTACAGCAACGGTTGGGACTGAATCACAATGGTCACATATCGAGTTGCAGATACCAATGAGGAACATGTGTGCTGCTACGCAGTTGCTACCCACTTCGCACTACTCACGCGCGAAGTGAAAAGAACGAATTTGGGGTGAGGAGTGAGGAAGTGACCAATATAAAGGGGAAAAGAAAAGTAAAAAAAGGGAAAAGTAGAATTGTGAAAAGTGAGAAGTGAGAAAAGAAGTATGAGTAAGAATTGAAAAGTGATAATTAAGAAGTGAGAAGGGGCTCGTTCTTCGACTATAAAGCTTCTTTATAGAGAATTTGAGAAGTGAGGAACTGAGGGAGCTGAAGTGAGAAGTGACAGAAGTGAAAAGTAAGGGAGTTAGAGAGTGAGAAGTAACAAAATGAAGTGTGAGAATTATGAGTGAGATGTGTAAGAAATGAAAGTGATAAAATAAGAACAAAAAGTGAAAAGTGAGGAAGAAAGAAGTGTGAAGTGAAAAGCTAGAATTGAGAAGTGAAAATGAGATCATAAATTAGAAACGAAAAGTTTGAGGAGGGGAGAGGCGAAAATTGAGAAGTGAAAAGTGAAAATGAGAATATATAAAGAGTGAGAAGTAAAGAAGCGAGAAGTGAAAAGTGAGGCAGCGAAAAGTGCAGAAGTAAATGGTGAGAAGATGAAATTGCAAAGTGGTAGTGAGAACTGGGAAGTACTAGAAAAGTGAGATGAAATGAGAAGTGAAAAGTGAAGAAGTGAAAATGAGAAGTGAAAGGTAAAAAGGTGAGATGTGAGAAGTTCTGAACCGACATTTAATTTCTCACTTTTCACTTTATTCATTACGAACATCCCTCTCCTCACTTCACTTAATAAGGAAATTAATTTTAACTTTTCTATTGTAACGGCATTCTGTCAAACGACCATTAGCCATATTTCTACCATGTTATGAAAAGTGTTTGATGTATGTTGGAGATAAAAACATAAATGTGTTCTCTATCTCGATATCTCCACTAAATCAATGGACCCTTCAATATCGACTAGGGAAAGTTAACTGTAAATCGCATTTCCAATTGCAATCCAATTCTAATCCAATCCCAATCTAATACCAACTCCAATCAATTCCAAACTCATCCGAATCCAATCTCAATTCTTTCTCATTTTCCAATCCCAATTCTCTAATCCAATCTAATCCCATTCTTCTTCTTCTTCTTATTGGCATTACATCCCCCACACTGGGACAGAGCCGCCTCGCAGCTTAGTGTTCATTAAAGCACTTCAACGGTTTATTAACTGCAGGGTTTCTAAGCCAGGTTATCATTTTTGCATTCGTATATTTAATGCCCAGAGAAGTCGAGGCCAATTTCCAGTCAAAAGGGTTGCCTGAATGGCTCAGAGATCGATCTCAATATTAACCTTGGCATGGTCATATTTTTGTGTTGTGCGCGTCTTACCGCTTTACACGGCTAAGGGAGGGACCCTATTCTTAAAACAATCAGAATTCAGTTCAGTCCCCAGTCCAGTCCCATTCCAGTCCACTTACAGTTCAGTTCCAATCCAGTTCCAGTCAGTTCCAGTCAGTTCCAGTCAGTTGATGATCCAATCCAATTTCGTTCGATTGATTCAGTTCAATTCAATAATCGATCCAGTCCGAGTTCCAATCCAGTTTCCAATCCAGTTTCCAGTCAGTTCCAGTCCAGTTCCAGTCTAATTCCCGTCCAGTTTTCAGTCGGTTCCAGTCAATTTGATCCAGTTCCAGTTCCAGTTCCAGTCGAGTTCCAATCGAATTCCAGTTCAGGTTCCAGTTTCAGTTCCAGTCAGTTCCCAGTTCAGTTCCAGTCAATTCCACGATCAATGTTCAATCAGATCCCAATTCCAGGTCCCAGATTCCAATTCCAGTTCCAGTCCAGAGTTCCGATCGAACAATTTCAATCAGTTCGGAGTTCAGTTTCAGTTCCAGTTCCAATCCAGATTCCCAGTCAAATTCTAATCCAATGATTCAGATCCAATTCCAGTCAGTTCTAGTCCAGTTTTCGACCCCAGTTTGATCCAGTTCTAGTCGAAGTTCGTAGTCAGATTCCAGTTCAGGTTCCCAGTTCTGTTTCCAGTTCTGATTCCAATTCAGTTCCAGTTTCAGTTCAGTTCCAGTCCTGATTTGTTCCAGATCTAGTTTCGGTTTCCAGTCCAGTTCCAGTTCGGTTCCAGTCCAGTTTCAGTCAGAGTTCAGTCAGTTCCAGTACGATCACCAGTTCAGTCCAGATTGATCAGTTCCAGTACAGTTTCGATCCAGTTTGGATCGGTTTCCAGTCCCAGTATGATCCAGTTCCAGTCAGTTCCAGTCGAGTTTGGATCGGATCAATTCAGATCCAAAAGTATGATCGGTTCCAATCCAAGGCCGGTTTCCCAGTTCCAGATCCAGTTCCAAATTCGGTTCCAGTCCAGTCGAATCCAATTCCAGTCGGTTCAAATCTGATCCCAGTTTTAGATCCAGATAAGGTTCCAGGATTCAGTTTCCGATCTGGTTCCAGTCAGTTTCAGTCAGTTTCAGTCCAATTTCCAGTCAGTTGCAGTCCAGGTTCCAGTCAGTTGCAGTCAGTTCAAGTCCAGTTCCAGTCTAGTTCCAGTCAGTTTCCAGTCAGTTCCAGTCCAGTTCAGTCCAGTTCCCAGTCCAGTTTCAGGCCCGGTTCCAGTCTGTTCCGGAGGTCAGTTCCAGTCAAATGATTCCAGTCAGGTTCAGTCTTTGTTCCAGTCAGGTTCAAGTCCAGTTGATCAAGGCCAGTTTCAATTCCTTCAATTCCCGTTCGTTCGGTTCAAAGTCGGAAAATTTTCCAGTCCCAGATTTCAGTTCAGTTCCAGTCGGTTCCAGTCAGTTCGGTTCCAGCTCAAGTTCATTGATTTGATCAGTTCCAGTCAGTTCTGATCCAGTTCCGGTTCCGTTCAGTTCCAGTCAGGTTCCAGTTCAATTCCAGTTCAAGTTCTAGGTTCGTTTTCGGTTCAGTTCCAGTCAGTTCCAGTCTGAAATTCCAGTCAGTTTCCAGTTTCAGTTCCAGTCAGATTTCAGTCCAGTTCCGGAAAGTCAGTTTCCAGTCAGTTTCAGTCGGTTCGATACCAATCCTGATACAGTCAAGATCCAATTCCAGTCAGTTCCAGTCAGGTTCCAGTCCAGTTCCAGTCAGTACCGGTGATATGATCAGTCTCCAATCCCAGTTTCCAGTCCGGTTCAGATCCCAGTTCAGGAGCCAGTTTCAGTTCCGAGTCAGTCCAGTTTCCAGTCCAGGTTCCAGTCTAGATCCCCAGTTCAGTCCAGATCCCAGTTCCAGTCAGAGTTCCAGTTCAGTTCCAGTCTGATCGTTCAGTTCCAGTCCAGTTTCAGTCGAGTTCCAGGTCCCGGTTCCAGTCGGTTCCAGTCCAGATTGATTGCCAGTCCAGTTCCAGAATCTGGGTTCCAGTCTAAGTTCCAGATCGAGTTCCAGTCGGTTCCAGTCAGTTCCAGTCGAGGTTCCAGTCCAGTTCAGATTCCAGTTTCAATCCCAGTTCCAGTCAGTTCAAGATCAGTTCCGAATCTGATTCGGTTCAGTCAGTTCCAGTCTAGTTCCAGTCAGTTCCGATTCGGTTCCAGTTCCAGTCGGTTCCAGTCAGTTCCAGTCGGTTCCAGTCAGTTTCAGTTCAGTCAGTCAGTTCCAGTTCCAGTCAGTTCAGTCAGTTCCAGTCTGATTCAGTCAGGTTCGGTTCCAGTCAGATCAGTTTCAGTTCCAGTCCTGGTTCCAGTCCAGTTCAGTTCCAGTACCAGTTTCAGTCAGTTTCAGTCAGTCCAGATCAGTTCTAGATCCAGTTTCAGTCAGTTTGGGATCGAGTTTCAGTTCAGTCCAGTTCCAGTCAGTTCCAGTCAGTTTCAGTCGGTTCCAGTCAGTTTCGGTCCAGTTCCGGTTCAGTCAGGTTCCAGTTCCAGTCAGTTCTGATCCCGGTTCCAGTCCAGTTCCAGTCAGTTCCAGTCAGTTTCCAGTCCAGTTCCAGTTCAGTTCAGATCAGTTCCAGTCAGTTCGGTTTCAGTTCCAGTCAGTTCAGTCAGTTTCGGTCCAGTTCCAGTTCCAGGTTTTCAGTCGGTTCCAGTCAGTTCCAGTCGGTTCCAGTCAGTTTCGGTCGGTTTCAGTCAGTTCCAGTCAGTTCCAGTCGGTTCCGGTCGGTTCCAGTCTGGTTCCAGTTCTAGTTCCAGTCGGTTTCAGTCAGTTTCAGTCTGGTTCAGTCGCTGAGACCCAAACCAGATCCCAGTCCCAGTCAGGTTCAGTCCATCCCAGTCAGTTCAGTCAGTCAGTTCCAGTTCCAGTTCCAGTCGGTTCAAGTCCGGTTCCAGTTCCAGTCAGTCCTCAGTCAGTTCCGGATGGCCTCAGTCCAGGTCTAGTTCCAGTCAGTTCCAGTCAGTCAGTTCCAGTCAGTTGATCGGTTCCAGTCCAGTTCAGTCAGTTCCAGTCTAGTTTCAGTTCAGTCAGTTTCAGTCCAGTTCAGTTCAGTTCCAGTTCAGTTCCAGTCGGTTTCAGTTCAGTTCCAGTCAGTTCCAGATATCAGTTCCAGTCAGTTCCAGTCTTGTTCCAGATCAATGTCAGTCCAGTTCCAGTTCAGTCAGTCCAGTTCCAGTCGGTTCCGGTCAGTCGTTAAGTTTCACTCAGTCAGATCCCAGTCAGATCAGTCAGTCCCAGTCCAGTCATTCAGTCAGTCCCGTTCCGGTTCCAGTCAGTTTCAATCTTGTTCGATCCAGTCTCAGTCAGTTCCAGTTCAGTCCAGTCCAGTTCCAGTCTAATTTCAGTTCAGTTTCCAGTTCAGTTCCAGTCCAGTTTCAGTTCAGTTCCAGTCTGATTCCAGGAGAGTAATCAGTCGGTCCCAGTCAGTTCAGATCCAGTCCCAGTCCAGTTCAGTCCAGTTCCAGTCCAGTTCCAGTCAGTCCCGTTTCCAGTTCCGTTCCAGTCATGATCCCAGTTCAGTCATACCAGTCAGTTCCAGTCCAGTTTCAGTCTTGTTCCAGTCAGTTCCAGTCAGTTCCAGTCAGTTCCAGTCCAGTTCCAGTCAGTTCCAGTCAGTTCGGTCCAGTTCCAGTCCAGTTCGGTTCAGTTCCAGTCCAGATCCAGTCCAGTTCCAGTCCAGTCAGTTCAGTGCAGTTTCAGTTCCGTTCCAGTCAGTTCCAGATCAGTCAGTTCAGTCTTGATCCAGATCCAGTCAGTTCGGATCCAGATCAGGTTCAGTTCCAGTCAGTTCAGTCGGTTCCAGTCAGTTCCAGTCGGTTCCAGTCAGTTCCAGTCAGTTCCAGTCAGTTCCAGTCAGTTCAGTCCAGTTCCAGTCAGTTCCAGTGAGTTCCAGCGTTCCAGTTTTTCAGTCGGTTCCAGTCAGTTCCAGTCAGTTCCAGTCAGTTCAGTCAGTTCGGACGGTTCCAGTTCAGTTCCAGATTCCAGTCAGTTCCAGTCCAGTTCCAGTCGGTTCCAGTCAGTTCCAGTCGGTTCCAGTCGGTTCAGTCAGTTCCAGTCGGTTCCAGTCAGTTCCAGTCAGTCTGATCCAGTCTCAGTTCAGGCCAGGTCAGTTCCAGTCCAAGTCAGTTTCGGTTCCAAATGATTCCAGTCCAGTTCCAGTTCCAGTCCAGTTCCAGTTTTCAGTCAGTTTCAGTTCCAGTCAGTTCCAGTCAGTTCCAGTCAGTTCCAGTCAGTTCCAGTCAGTTCCAGTCAGTTCCAGTCAGTTCCAGTCAGTTCCAGTCCAGTTCAGTCAGTTCCGATCCAGTCAGCTGATCCCAGTTCAGGCCAGATCAGTTCCAGTCCAGATCGGTTTCAGTTTCCAGGCCAGTTCCAGTCAGTTTCAGTTTCCAGTCAGTTCCAGTCAGTTCGGTCCGGTTCCGGTCAGTTCCGGTTCAGTCCCAGTTCAGTTCCTGATCCAGTTCTGATCCAGTTCCAGTCAGTTCCAGTCCCAGTTCCGTCCAAGACTAGTTCCAGTTCGGTCCAGATCCAGTTCAGTTCAGATCTAACTCCAGTCAGTTCCAGTCCAGTTTTAGTCAGTTCCTGTCAGTTCCAGTCGGTTCCACAGCAGTTCGGTTGCAGTTCCGGTCCAGTCCCGGTCCAGTTCTAGTCCAGTTTTGATCTGGTTCCGTTTTCAGTTCCAGTCCAGTTTTCAGTCCAGTTTCAGTCCAGTTTCAGTCCAGTTACAGTTCAGTTCCAGTTCGATTCAGTCAGTTTCAGTTCAGTTCCAGTCTGGTTCCACCAGATGTCAGTCAGTACTGATCCAGATTCAGATCAGTCTGATCGGTTCCAGTCAATCCCGTTTCAGTCCAGTTCCAGTCGCAGTCCAGTCGGTCGACTGATCAGGTCCCAGTCCAGTCCGCATACCAGTCCAGTTCCAGTCAGTTCAAGGTCAGTTCCAGTCCAGTTTCAGTCAGTTCCAGTCAGGTCCAGTCCAGTTCCAGTCAGTTCAGTACGGTTTCAGTTCCGTTCCAGTCCAGTTCCAGTCAGTTCCAGTCCAGTTCCAGTCAGTTCCAAGTACAGTCACGATCCAGTCAGGTCAGTTCCAGTCAGTTTCCAGTCAGTTTGGATCAGTTCCAGTCAATGCCAGTCAGTCTCAGTCAGTTCCAGTCGGTTCAGATCCAGTTCCCAGGCCAGTTTCAGTTTCCAGTCAGTCCAGTTTCCAGTCCGGTTCCGATCTAGTCCCAGTTCAGTCCAGATCGATTCCGAGTCAAGTTCCAGTTCAGTTCCCGATCTAGTTCCAGTTCAATCCAGTTTCAGTCCAGTTCCAGTCCAGTTCCCAGTCGAGTTCCAGTCAGTTTGCCGTTCAGTTCCAGTCAGTTCCGATCTAGTTCGAGTCGGTTCCAGTCCAGTTCCGATCAGTTCGATCAGTTCAGTCAGTTCCAGTCCAGTTCAGATCCAGTTTCAGTCGGTTCCAGTCCAGTTCAGGTCGGTTCCAGTCCTGTTCCAGTCAGTTCCAGCCCAGTTCCAGCCCAGTTCCCAGTTTTCAGTTCAGTTTCCAGTCGGTTCCAGTCTGGTTCGGTTCAGTTCCAGTCCAGTCGGTCAGTTCCGGTTCCAGTCAGTTTCAGTCAGTCCTGGTTCAGTCCAGGTTCGGTTCCAGTCCAGATCGGTTTCAGTTCCAGGCCAGTTCAGTCAGTTTCGGTTCAGTACGGTTTCAGTCCAGTTTCAGTCAGTCTAGTTCAGTCCAGATCAGTCGGTTCTAGTCCAGATCCAGTTTCGGTTCCAGGTAGTTCCAGTCAAGATCCAGTTCCAGTCGGTTCCAGTCCAGTTTCCAGTCAGTTCCGGTCCAGTTCGGTCCAGTTCCGGTTCAGTCCCAGTCAGTTCTGATCCAGTTCAGTCAGTTTCCAGTCCAGTTTCGAGTCAGTCCCAGTTCAGTCCAGATCCAGTTTCCAGTCGGTTCCAGTCAGTTCAGTTTCAGTTCAGTCCAGTTCCAGTCAGTTCAGTTCCAGTCAGTTCAGTTCCAGTTCCAGTCAGTTCCAGTCAGTTCCAGTCAGTTTCAGTCCAGTTCCAGTCAGTTTCAGTCCAGTTCCAGTCAGTTCCAGTCAGTTCGAGTCAGTTCCAGTCAGTTTCAGTCTGATTCCAGTTCAGTTCCAGTCAGTTTCAGTTCAGTTCCAGTCTGATTCCAGACCAGATATCAGTCAGTCCCAGTCCAGTTCAGATCTCGTCCCAGTCGGTTCCAGTCAGTCCCATTCGGTTCCACTCCAGTCATGACCCAGTCCCAGATGACCTCCAGTCAGATCCCAGTCGATCCCGCAGTCCAGTCCGTTTCCAGTTCCAGTCAGTTTTCAGTCTTGTTCAGTCAATCTCAGTCAGTTCCAGTTCGGTCCTAATCCAGTTCGATCTGGTTCCAGTTCAGTTCCAGTCCGGTTTCAGTCCAGTTACAGTTCAGTTCCAGTTCAGTTCCAGTCCGGTTTCAGTTCAGTTTCGATCTGATTCCAATGATATCGAGTCCAGTCCCAGTCCAGATTCAAGATCCATCCCGAGTCAGTTCCAGTCAGTCCCGTTTCCAGTTCCACTCGATCATCGGGCCCCAGTCCAGGGTCTGATCAAGTCGATCCAGTCCATGCCAGTCCAGTCCCGTTTCCAGTTCCAGTCAGTTTTCAGTCTTGTTCCAGTCAGTCTCAGTCAGTTCAGTTCAGTCCCAGTCAGTTTCCAGTCTGGTTACAGTTCAGTTCCAGTTCAGTTTCCAGTCAGTTTCAGTTCAGTTCCAGTCTGAGTTCCAAGACCAGATATCAGTCCAGTCCCAGTCCGATTCAAGTCAGTCCCAGTCCAGTTCCAGTCAGTTCCAGTCAGTTTCAGTCAGTCCCGTTCCAGTTTCCGTTTCCAGTCCTGTGATCCCAGTCCAGTCCCATGCCAGTCAGTTCCAGTCAGTTTCAGTCTTGTTCAGTCAGTTCAGTCCAGTTTCAGTCAGTTCCAGTCAGTTCCAGTCAGTTCAGATCCAGTTTCAGTCCAGTTTCAGTCAGTTCATGTCCAGTTCCAGTCCTGTTCCAGTCAGTTCCGGTCTAATTCCAGTCCAGTTCCAGCCGGTTCCAGTTGACCCAGGTTTTGATTTTCGGTTCCAGTTCCAGTTCAGTTTTCAGTCTGATTCCAGTCGGTTTCCAGTTCCAGTCAGTTTCAGTCCAGTCCTGAGTTCAGTCCAGGTTCAGTTCAGTCCAGATCGGTTTCAGTTTCCAGGCCAGTTCCAGTCAGTTCCAGTTCCAGTACCAGTTTCCAGTCAGTTTCAGTCAGTCCTAGTTCAGTCCAGGTCCAGTTCTGAGTCAGGTCGAGTTTCGGTTCCAGGCCAGTTCCAGTCCAAGTCAGTTCCAGTCAGTTCCAGTCGGTTTCAGTCCAGTTCCGGTCCAGTTCGGTCCGGTTTCAGTCAGTCCCAGTTCAGTCCAGGTCAGTTCCAGTCAGTTCCAGTTTTCGGTTCCAGTCAGTTCCAGTCAGTTCGGTTCCAGTCCAGTTCAGTTCAGTCAGTTTCAAGTCAGTCCTAGTTCAGTCCAGGTTCAGTTCCAGTCCAGATCCGGTTTCGGTTCCAGGCCAGTTCCAGTCGGTTCCGGTTCCAGTACGGTTCCAGTCGGGTTTCAGTCGGTCCTGATTCGGTCCAAAGATCAGGTTCTAGTCCAGATCCAGTTTCGGTTCCAGGCCAGTTCCAGTTCCAGGTCAGTTCCAGTCCAGTTCCAGTCGGTTTCAGTCAGTTTCGGTCCAGTTCGGTCCAGTTTCAGTCCAGTCCCAGTTCAGTCCAGATCCGGTTCCAGTCGGTTCCAGTTTCGGTTCAGTCAGTTCCAGTCCAGTTTCCAGTCCAGTTCAGTCAGTTCCAGTCAGTTCCAGTTCCAGACCAGTTCAGTCCAGTCGGTTCCAGTCAGTTCCAGTCCAGTTTCAGTCGGTTCCAGTCGGTTTCCAGTCAGTTCCAGTCAGTTCCAGTCAGTTCCAGTCTGGTTCAGTTCCAGTCGGTTTCAGTCGAGTCCTAGTTCAGTCAGGTTCAGTTCCAGTCCAGGTCAGTTTTCGGTTTCCAGGCCAGTTCCAGTCAGTTCCGGTTCCAGTACGGTTCCAGTCGGTTTCAGTCAGTCCTGGTTCAGTCCAGGTCCAGTTCTAATCCAGATCCGGTTTCGGTTCCGGCCAGTTCCAGTCCAGGTCAGTTCCAGTCAGTTCCAGTCCAGTTTCAGTCAGTTCCGGTCCAGTTCCGGTCCAGTTTCAGTCAGTCCCAGTTCAGTCCAGATCCAGTTCCAGTCGGTTCGGTTTCGGTTCAGTCGGTTCGATCCAGTTCCAGTCAGTTCCAGTCAGTTTCAGTCGGTTTCAGTCAGTTCCAGACCAGTTTCCAGTCGGTTCCAGTCAGTTCCAGTCAGTTTCCAGTCAGTTTCGATCTTGTTCCAGTCAGTCTCAGTCAGTTCCAGTCAGTTCCAGTCAGTTCCAGTCGGTTCCAGTTCCAGTCGGTTTCAGTCAGTCCTGGTTCGGTCAGGTTCAGTTCCAGTCAGATCCAGTTTCAGTTCCAGGCCAGTTCCAGTCAGTTCGGTTCCAGTACAGTTCCAGTCGGTTTCAGTCCAGTCCTGGTTCAGTCAAGGTCAGTTCTGATCCAGATCCAGTTTTCAGTTCCAGGCCAGTTCCAGTCCAGATCCAGTTCCAGTCAGTTCCAGTCAGTTTCAGTCAGTTCCGGTCCAGTTCCGGTCCAGTTTCAGTCGATCCCAGTTCAGTCAGGTCAGTTCCAGTCAGTTCCAGTTTCAGTTCCAGTCCAGTTCCAGTCAGTTCAGTCCAGTTCCAGTCAGTTCCAGTCAGTTCCAGTTCCAGGCCAGTTTCCAGTCAGTTTCCAGTCAGTTCAGTCAGTTCAGTCGGTTTCAGTCAGTTCCAGTCAGTTCCAGTCCAGTTCCAGTCCAGTTCCAGTCAGTTCCAGTCTGGTTCCAGTTCAGTTCCAGTCGGTTTCAGTTCAGTTTCGATCTGATTCCAGAGGCCAAATATCAGTCCAGTCCCAGTCGGTTCAGTTCCATCCTGATCCAGTTCAGTCGATCCGGTTTCAGTTTCAGTCAGTCATGACTGATCCCAGGGCCGGCCTCAGTCAGTCTGATCCCGATCAGTCCATGATCAGTCCGTTCCAGTTCCAGTCAGTTTCAGTCTTGTTCAGTCCAGTCTCAGTCAGTTCAGTTCAGTCCTAATCCAGTTCCAGTCTAGTTCCAGTTCAGTTTCAGTCAGTTTCAGTCCAGTTACAGTTCAGTTCAGTTCAGTTCCGGTTCAGTTTCAGTTCAGTTCCAGTCTGATTCCAGGCCAAGATATCAGTCAGTCAGTCAGTTCAGATCCAGTCCAGTTCAAGTCAGTCCCGTTCCAGTTCACTCCAGTCATGACTGATCCCAGGCCATGCCCCAGTCAGGTCCCAGTCAGTCATATGATCCAGTCCCATTCCAGTTCCAAGTCAGTTTCAGTCTTGTTCCAGTCAGTCTCAATCAGTTCCAGTTCAGTCCCAGTCAGTTCCAGTCTGATTTGAGTTCAGTTCCAGTTCAGTTCCAGTCAGTTTCAGTTTCAGTTCCAGTCTGATTTCCAGGCCAGATATCAGTCCAGTCAGTCCGGTTCAGATCCAGTCCCAGTCAGTTCCAGTCAGTTCCAGTCAGTTCAATCCAGTCCCGTTTCAGTTCCATTTCGATCCCAGTCGATCAGTCCAGTCCTGATCCAGTTCCAGTCCTGTTTCAGTCTTGTTCCAGTCAGTTCAGTCAGTTCCAGTCAGTTCCAGTCCAGTTCAGTCAGTTCGATCAGTTCCAGTCCAAGTCAGTCCAGTTCCAGTCAGTTCCAGTGCAGTTTCAGTTCCGTTCCAGTCAGTTCCAGTCGGTTCCAGTCAGTCCCCAGTTCAGTCTTAGTCCAAGTCCAGTCCAGTTCGAGATCCAGATCAGGATCCAGTTCCAGTCAGTTCCAGTTCCAAAGACCAGTTCCAGTCAGTTCCAGTCAGTTCAGTCAGGTTCGATCCAGTTCCACTGATTCCAACCAGTTCCAGCCCAGTTTCCAGCCCAGTTTCAGTTCCAACTGATTTCCCCAGTTCCCATTTCAGTTCCAGTTCCAGTCCAGTTCCAGTCAGTTCAGTTCCAGTCAGTTCAGTCAGGTTCCAGTCAGTTCAGTCAGTTCCAGTCAGTTCCAGTCAGTTCCAGTCAGTTTCCAGTCCAGTTCCAGTCCAGTTCCAGTCCAGTTCCAGTCAGTTCCAGTCAGTTCAGTCAGTCTGATCAGTCAGTTCAGGCCAGATCCAGTTTCCAGTCCAGATCCAGTTTCGGTTCCAAATGCCAGTTCCAGTCGGTTCCAGTCAGTTTCAGTTTTCAGTCAGTGATTTCAGTTCCAGTCAGTTCCAGTCCAGTTCCATCCAGTTCCAGTCAGTTCCAGTCAGTTCCAGTCAGTTCCAGTCAGTCTGATCCAGTCCCAGTCAGTCCCAGTTCAGGCCAGATCCAGTTCCAGTCCAGATCCAGTTTTCAGTTCCGATGCCAGTTCCAGTCAGTTTCAGTTCCAGTCAGTTCCAGTCCAGTTCCGGTCGGTTCGGTCCAGTTCCGGTTCAGTCCCAGTTCAGTTCTAGTCCAGTTCTAGTCAGTTCCAGTCCAGTTCCAGTCCCAGTTCCGTCCAGATCTGATTCCAGTTCGGTCCAGATCAGTTCAGTTCAAGTCTGGCTCCAGTCAGTTCCAGTCAGTTTTTGATCCAGTTCCTGTCCAGTTCCAGTCCAGTTCCGGTGCAGTTCCGGTCCAGTCCCGATCCAGTTCTAGTCGGTTACAGTCTAGTTCCAGTTCAGTTTCCAGTCAGTTTTCAGTCCAGTTTCAGTCAGTTTCAGTCAGTTACAGTTTCAGTTCAGTTCAGTTTCCAATCCAGTTTCAGTTCAGTTCCGTTCCTGATTTCCACCAGATATCAGTCCAGTACCAGTCCGGTTCAGATCCAGTCCCAATCCAGTTCCAGTCAGTCCCGTTTCAGTCAGTTCCAGTCAGTCCCGTTCAGTTCCGTTTCAGTCATGATCAGTCCATTTCCGGCTGATCAGATCATCGATCCATGCCAGTCCGTTTCCGTTCCAGTTCCAGTCAGTTTCAGTCTTGTTCCAGTCAGTTCCAGTCAGTTCCAGTCTGAATTCCAGTCAGTTTCAGTTCAGTTTCCAGTCTGATTCCAGGCCAGATATCAGTCCAGTCCCGATCCGAGTTCAAGATCCAGTCAATCCAGTTTCGATCCAGTCCATTCCAGTTCCATTTCAGTCATGATCCAGTCCCGGTCCAGCCTGATCAAGTCCCAGTCGATCCCAGTCAATTCAGTCCAGTTCCAGTCAGTTCCAGTCCAGTTCCAGTCAGTTTCAGTCAGTTCCAGTCCAGATCCAGTCAGTCAGTTCAGTCAGTTCCAGTACAATTTCAGTTCCATTTCAATCTAGTTCCAGTCAATTGCAGTCCGGTTCTGATCAGTCCCAGATCAGTCAGTTCGGATCCAGATCAGGTTCAGTTTCAGTCAGTTCCAGTTCAAACCAGTTCCAGTCAGTTCCAGTCAATTCCAGTCAGGTTCCATCCAGTTCCAGCCCAGTTCCAGCCCCAGTTCCCATTTTCGGTTCCAGTTCCAGTCAGTTCCAGTCAGTTCAGGTTCAGTCAGTTCCAGTCAAATTCCAGTCAGTTCCAGTCAGTTCCAGTCGGTTCAGTCAGTTCCAGTCAGTTCCAGTCCAATTCCAGTCAGTTCCAGTCAGTTCCAGTCCAGTTCCAGTCCAATTCCCCAGTCAGTCCCAGTTCAAACCAGTCAGTTCCAGTCCAGATCAGTTTCAGTTCAAAGCCAGTTCCAGTCCAGTTCCAGTTCCAATCCAATTCCAGTTTCAGTCAGTTTCAATTCCAGTCAGTTCAGTCAGTTCCAGTCAGTTCCAGTCAGTTCCGGTCCGGTTCCGGTCCAGTTCCGGTTCAATCCCAGTTCAATTCTGATCCAGTTCTAATCCAGTTCCAGTCCAGTTCCAATCCTAATTCCATCCAGATCTGATTCCAGTTCAATCAAGGTCAGTTCCAATCCAAATTCAGTTCAGATCTAACTCCAATCCAATTCCAGTCAATTTAAGTCAATTCCTGTCCAGTTCCAATCAGTTCACAACAGTTCCAGTTGCGGTTCCAGTCCAATCCTATCCAATTCTAATCCAGTTGCTATCCAGTTCCAGTCCAGTTCCAGTCAATTCCAGTCCAGTTCAATCCAGTTCCAGTCCAGTTCCAGTCAGTCCCAATCCCAGTTCAAACCAAATCCAGTTCCAGTCAAGGTCAGTTTCAGTTCAAATGATTCCAGTCAGTTCCAGTTCCAGTCAGTTCCAGTTTCAGTCAATTTCAGTTCCAATCCAATTCAGTCAATTCAATCAGTTCCAGTCAGTTCGGTCCAGTTCCAGTCCAATTCCAGTTCAATCCCAATTCAATTCTAATCCAATTCTAATCCAATTCCAATCCAATTCCAATCCCAATTCCATCCAAATCTAATTCCAATTCAATCCAAATCCAATTCAATCCAAATTCAATTCAAATCTAACTCCAATCCAATTCCAATCCAATTTAAATCCAATTCCTATCCAATTCCAATCCAATTCCACAACAATTCCAGTGCAATTCCAGTCCAATCCCGATCCAATTCTAATCCAATTACTATCCAATTCCAATCCAATTCCAATCCAATTTCAATCCAATTCCAATCCAATCCCAATTCAATTCCAATCCAGTTCCAATCCAATCCCAATTCAGTCCAGATCCAATTCCAATCCAATTCCAATCCCAATCTAATCTCAGTCCAATTCCAATCCAACCCCAATCCAACCCCAATCCAACCCCAATCCAATCCTAATCCAATCTCTATCCAATTCCAATCCAATCCTAATCGAATCCTATCCCAATCCTATGCCAGTTTTATTCCAATCTATATGCAATATAAATGCCAATCGATTTCCAATCCCATAGCAATTATAATTCAATACCAATCCGATTCCAATTCCAATCCAATACTAATCTAATCTGAATCCATTTCAAATCAATAATTAAAAAGTAAAAAAAAATAACTGCAAAAAAGCTTTCACTACGGTGCGGACTAACAAAATCACGATTTCTCATCGTGGTTTAGGGAAACTTGTTTTTTCCGAATCCGTGATTTCAATCACGGGTAATTTTTGCTGGTTCACGATTTGAGCATTCAGTTTTTCGTATGTAGGATAGCAAACTAATAAATAAAATCGTGAATAAACAAACAAAGGTTTCCATGATGTGACCAGAATGCTAACAGAATCTGCAATCGATTACTGCAACAATTGTACAATCTGTTAATGCAGATTGTGTCTAGTGACGGCTGTTTAGTTTGTTGTGGTTTAAATAATACTGCAATTTGTTTTATGCATCACGCCAATAACGCTTTTTTTGTACTTGAATATTATTTATGTTATTTCATTATGGGGCGAGCTCATGGTTTCATGAACCACAATCGACAACGAACAACCCACATATAAACCTAATTCAAATCAAACATGATCGCAAAGGTTGTACCCGTACATACAAAGTTACGTACATTTTTTTCATAAGACCATAAGCTAAGAATGATGTTATTTGTTACAATTTGATTTTGAAATGCAGGTTATTCCTCGCAATAATTCAAAATCACTATTTTCCTATCGAGCCGAATACTTTCAGTGAACACCCTTTTGTACCTGTAACTCGTTCAGATGTTTAGAAAGCAATTCATAACATCCTTTATTGCTTGAGGTTTCAATATTTGTAGACATTTAAGTGACTCTGCTGCAGCAGACTGCACTTGATAAAAAAGGCTCTTAGACTAAACATTTCTGCACATATGAAGCATCGTATGCAATCATCTCCTTCCGAAAAAGCAATCACCCCACCCACCATCATCCCGAATCCCGAACAACGACGAAAACGTCGACAGTTGAAAACGGCATAAATAAAAAGTTGGCTTTTCCTTTCTTTCTATCCGTTAGGCTAACTCCGGCAGCATCGCCGCCAACCAACCACTTGAACAACCAACAACAACCGCTGGCTGGGACGACGGCGACGACGACGATATCACCTTTCCGGACAGGTGTCACCGACAAAAGCGAACACAAACGGATCTCCCTCCTCCGGGCAACTGAGTTTGAACTCGTAATTTGCCTGCCAAGACGTGCCCGAGCAAAACAAAGAAACAGAAAAGGGAGAAAAATCAGTTCAGCAAAAAGTCAAGAAGCTATTATGGGGTTGTGAAACTGAAGCTGCAAAAGCTCCGAGGAAAGTAGTGGTGAGTTCTGGGGTTTAAGTGCGCAGATCCCCCGGATGAAGACGGTGTTTAGAGTCCTGCGGGGGTGCGGTGGTGGTGAGGGGTAAAAGGTGCAAAAAGTATTGTGTGCTTCCGCTGATGTTCCACGAAGTCCCGAACTGTTATTGTTGGAGTGCGAGGGGGGGCTTTTGTTTCCACTAGCAGTCAGTGGTGGAGAAATCGAATCATTTGGGTTCGGTGTATCGTGTTTCGACTCGGGGAGACGTGAAGCGCGGAGAGACGGCAGGCGTGTTACGATTGCTGATTAAATTTAAGGTGAGTTCTGTCCTGAGGACCATTTGTACTAATTTGAGAGTATCATTACGACCGTTGAGGGGGTGTAAATAAGTTTTCCTTTCTTTTATTTCAGAGAAGGTGGGAAGATGCTGAATTGTAGTCCAGCGGGGAATTGATGCTTGGGGGGAGAATTGTATTGACATTTTGTTTTTCGTTGCGAACGATGCAATACGTAAGTGATAATGGATGTTTTATTGAGGTTTTCGGTTTATTTCATGATTACTTCCGGTGGTTTATATGGCAATTGTTATTGGGAATTATTCAGTGAATTGTGTATCCCTTATGGCAATCTATATGGTAGTAAACAATTCTCTGATACAATGCAAGAAGGGTGGGGGTTTCCTGTGCTACTGGTAGCCCTAACAAAAAATATTGTCACAGTAGCATTTAAATTTTTGCAGTTTGAGTATTTCGGCACGTTATACTCAAATGATAATATCAATGTCATCACGGGGACATGTCAAGAAACTGAACGGACTATGTAACGTTTCATTCGTGACATTCTATGACCTTCGTACTCCACCCTCCATACCTGAGCTACGGCGATCACTGTATCCATCCACTCATTTAGTAGAATAGTACGCCGATAGAAATTTGTAAATAATATAAGTTGCCGGGTGAAGCATAGCGATGTAATTTGTGCTCCAGGCCATCATGCCAAACTTTATCGAATGCCTTTTCGACATTGAGTATAGGTTTTAGAGACAAACTTGTTCTGGGACACCAACTTGTCCAAAGATGTTTAAGTACAAGATAGTCCGCTCTTCAATACCCCGTACATGTCATTGTCGAAATAATTTTATTGAATGCAGTGTCAACTGGTGGTGGAAAGTCGCACCATTGCAGCATAAATGATCAAGAAGACTCTGATTTTGAATTGTTTTCAAATTGTCACTGCTCCCTTTGAAACTCATTTGGGCAAGCATGTTGACAGCCGAAGCAGTGGAGAACTATATTTGACACGTCGCAAGCACACTATTGTTCACAAAGGCAAGTAGTCCCCCACCAGCCAGCAATGGCTGACGCCGCTGCTTGTGCTATGGCGCTCCGGTGTTTGTTCCATCTAAAGCGCTCTTGCGTTTAAGGTCCAGGTTCAAGAAGTGATCGAAGCCTGGAGCCTCTTTCAATAACTTCGTGTAGGTCAACTCCGCCGAGCATTCGTTCGGAGTCAGATGAAGGTTGCTGGCAGAGGCGCAGTCATGTTCTGAAGCATGGGTAGAACAAAATCAGCTTCAGTGGGCTCCGTGGAAAACGCTGTGTCCATAAGCCACTCCCCCCATCCTCCCACCTTTTTGCATTTCCTATTTTAGTCTATCAATGTACAATATACAGATTGCTTTCAATAATTAAAATTATTTTTATTAAACGTTAAACATAACAACAAATTTAACAAAAGTTAAACAACGCCAAACAGCAATGTTCGCTGCTCATTATTAATAAAATCCTTCATAACTTCATCTTCAGAAACTTGTAAAGCTAGAGCAGAGTGCAAATTAATAATCATACAATGGTCCGGTCTTTCTTAGGTCATTGTGGTTCTGCGTTCCGTTTTGATTAGCTTCATGGCTGAAAATGATCGTTTAGCGGTACATGACGTTATCGGAAACAGCAAAAGTAATTTGAAAACCTTTATCAATTCCCGAAACAATGCTTTTGTTTCAGGCTGTAGCGTTTTAATATAGCTCACAATTTCATCCAAAGTTTCAAATTTTACGCCTGATAGTTTAATAACTTTCAAGTTTGCTTCGAGGAGGTCGGCATTAATAGAATATGATTCACACATAGCTCTGAATTGTTCTTTGTCGAATTCATCCGGGTTTAGTAAAATATTCTCCATTGTCAAAAAGTGATCAATAGCGGCTTGATTGAACCTGCCGCCGATTTCATCAAGGGCCAATTTATAAGCCGATTGATACACATTTTTAAGGTAATCCTCGATGGTATCGAACGTTGATTCTGCCTTTTTGGACACTTTCGCAGTAAATTTCCTTTGTCTCGGCATAACAGGATCATCGATATCTAATTCCTTTATCTGCTTCATTGTTTATGCCAACATAGCTTCAAACAAACTTTCATCTTCGCCATGTCGTCGTGCCATTGTCTGCTTAATTACTTTGACAGATTCCATGGTTCCTCGAAGAGAAGCTGAAGGTTTTTGAAATTCCCGCGAAAGATCTTCAAGATATGAAAATAGTTCTTTACTTAACATCAGGCAGAATAATACTTCTCCTTTCGACAGATGTGTTAAAAGGCCACTCGCAGTTGCAGATACAGGATCGTGAGTGCCACGACGACAAATTCGTCTTACGTGCATCAAATTTGCAGGTCGGTCAGTTTGGTCTGACTGTTAGAAAGTTGGCCCCCACCGACATTTGAAAATGGACTGCCAGTTCACCAATATAGTCAGGCGCAGCATCTACTTCTAGCACAGCTTTTTGCGCTCTGAGTGTTGGATGGCACTACACTGGCATTATCTTCGTCAAGATCTATCGCGACGCTAACATCGATTCTGTCCACTGAATATCTAGTAATGGTTAAACTGCGCCCAAAATATATCCATCATTTGCTGTTTGTAGCTTCCCTGGTATTAAAACGAGCGTATGGCTGACTGAAAAGAAGAAACCAAATCCCAACTTGGCTTCCACCATCATTCGAAAGAAGGAATAATATTTTTTCTTTACTTGAACAGAGCAAATGCCAGAATTGAAAGAAGCGAACATATTTCTCTTACATTCCACCTGGCAAATGCATCATTTGGAAGCAGGGCCATCTTCCTTTGCCTTAAAACGAGTAAATACCAGATTTGAAAGAAGGCTCATATCCACTCTTGCATTCTGCAAAGCAAATGCATTATTTGTAAGAAGGGATCATATATTCCTTTGGCTTAGACCGAGCTAACGCCTGAATCTATAGAAGGAATCATTCATTCATTTATTTAGTCTACATCTAAACAGATAACACTGAATCAGGAATTTGACGCCACAATACACGGTTCGAGGCCGCATTTCTCCATCCTCGAATACGCCCCACGCTCGCCAAATCGTTCTGCACCTGGTCTGCCCATCTCGCTCGCTGCGCTCCACGTCGTCTCGTACCTGCCGGATCGGAAGTGAAAACCATCTTTGCAGGGTTGCTGTCTGGCATTCTTGCAACATTCCCTGCCATTCCCTACCCTTCCGGCTTTAGCTACCATCTGAATACTGGGTTCGCCGTAGAGCTGGGCGAACTCATGGTTCATTCTTCGCCGCCACACACCGTCTTCTTGCACACCGCCAAAGATGGTCCTATTCAGCCGGCTCTCGAATACTCCGAGTGCTTGCAAGTCCTCCTCGAGCATTTTCCATGTGCCATGTCCGTAGAGGACAACCGGTCTTATTAGCATCTTGTACATGACACATTTGGTGCGGTGGCGAATCTTTTTTGACCGCAGTTTCTTCTGGAGCCCGTAGTAGGCCCGACTTCTACAGATGATGCGCCTTCGTATTTCACGACTGACATTGAAGCCGTTAGCAAGGATCCGAGATAGACGAATTCCTCGACCACCTCGAAGGTATCCCCGTCCCGGGCCCTGTCGCGCTCTGTTCCGCCCACAAGCATGTACTTTGTCTTTAGGGGATTCACCACCAGTCCAGCTTTTGTTGCTTCACGTTTCAGGCAGGTGTACAGTTCTGCCACCTTTACAAATCTTCGACCGACAATGTCGATGTCATCCGCGAAGCAAATAAATTGACTGGATCTGTTGAAAATCGTACCCCGGGTGTTACACCCGGCTCTCCGCATGACACCTTCTAGCGCAATGTTGAACAACAGGCACGAAAGTCCATCACCTTGTCTTAGTCCCCGGCGCGATTCGAACGAACTGGAGTGTTCGCCCGAAATCTTCACACAGTTTTGCACACCATCCACCGTTGCTTTGAACAGTCTGGTAAGCTTCCCAGGGAAGCTGTTCTCGTCCATAATTTTCCATAGCTCTACGCGGTCTATACTGTCGTATGCCGCCTTGAAATCAACGAACAGATGGTGCAGTACAGTAAAGATCTGGTCCGTTGTCGAGCGGCCGTCAGCGAAGCCGGCTTGATAACTTCCCACGAACTCGTTCACTAATGGTGACAGACGACGGAAGATGATCTGGGATATCACTTTGTAGGCGGCATTAAGGATGGTGATCGCTCGAAAGTTCTCACACTCCAGTTTGTCGCCTTTCTTGTAGATGGGGCATTTAACCACTTCCTTCCACTCCTCCGGTAGCTGTTCGGTTTCCCAGATTCTGACTATCAGTTTGTGCAGGCAAATGGCCAGCTTTTCCGGGTCCATCTTGATAAGCTCAGCTCCGATACCATCCTTACCAGCTGCTTTATTGGCCTTTAGCTGTTGAATGGCATCCTTAACTTCCCTCAAGGTGGGGGCTGGTTGGCTTCCATCGTCCGCTGAACTGACGTAGTCATCTCCTCCGCTGCCTTGACTTTCACTGCCTGTACTCTCAGCGCCATTCAGATGTTCCTCGTAGTGCTGCTTCCACCTTTCGATCACCACACGTTCGTCCGTCAAGATGCTCCCATCCTTATCCCGGCACATTTCGGCTCGCGGCACGAAGCCTTCGCGGGATGCGTTGAGCTTCTGATAGAACTTGCGTGTATCTTGAGAACGGCACAGCTGTTCCATCTCCTCTCACTCCGCTTCTTCCAGGCGGCGTTTCTTCTCCTGAAAAAGACGGGTCTGCTGTATCCGCTTCCGTCTATAACGTTCCACGCCCTGCCGGGTACCTTGCTGCAGTTCGTCGAACCAATCGTTCCGTCGACTTCGACCCATATATCCGACGTTGTTCTCCGCTGCGTCGTTAATGGCTGCTTTAACTGTACTCCAGCAGTCCTCAAGAGGGGCCCCATCGAGCTCACCCTCTTCCGGCAACGCTGCCTCGAGATGCTGCGCGTATGCAGTGGCGACATCAGGTTGCTTCAGTCGCTCTAGGTCGTACCGCGGCGGTCGTCGGTACCGAACATTGTTGATGACGGATAGTTTTGGGCGCAGTTTAACCATCACCAGATAGTGGTCAGAGTCGATGTTAGCGCCACGATATGTCCTGACGTCGATAATGTCGGAGAAGTGCCGTCCATCTATCAGAACGTGGTCGATTTGTGATTCTGTCTGCAGTGGTGATCTCCAGGTGTACCGATACGGGAGGCTGTGTTGGAAGTAGGTGCTGCGAATGATCATATTCTTGGAGGCGGCGAAATCAATTACTCGTAGGCTGTTTTCGTTCGTCAGCCGATGAGCGCTGAACTTTCCAATAGTCGGTCTAAACTCCTCCTCTTGGCCAACCTGAGCGTTCAAATCTCCTATGATGATTTTGACGTCGTGGCTTCGGCAGCTGTCGTACTCACGTTCCAGCTGCGCGTAGAATGCTTCCTTATCATCATCAGTGCTTCCGGAGTGTGGGCTATGGACGTTGATTATGCTAAAGTTGAAGAACCGGCCTTTGATCCTCAACCTGCACATTCTCTCGTTGATCGGCCACCACCCGATCACGCGCCTTTGCATATCGCCCATCACTATGAAAGCTGTTCCCAGCTCGTGTGTGTTGCTGCAGCTCTGGTAGATGGTATGATTACCTCTAAACGTTCGCACCATTGATCCCTTCCAACAAACCTCCTGCAGCGCTACGATGCCGAATCCACGGTCCTTGAGCACATCGGCGAGTATGCGTGTGCTCCCGATAAAGTTGAGAGATTTGCAGTTCCACGAACCGAGTTTCCAATCGCTAGTCCCTTTTCGTCGCAGTGGTCTTCGCCGATGGTTCCGGTCCTTACCCTCTTGTTGATTGTTCGTTGCGTGAGTTTTTTTTTTGGCTGGCTTGCAGGGCCTGACACCAAACCCCCTAAATTTCCGGAGGACCATTCCTCCTTATTTCCGGTGGACCATGGTGCACAGTTTGATTTAGAGTCCCTCGCTGGCACTCGGACGATGATCAGCCGCCCCTAACATGGAGAACAGGCGCTGTTGTGAGCCGATCCTGACATGGAGAACAGACGCTCAATAAGATTTGCACCTCCGGAAGAGCAACCCCCCTTCCCTGTCAGCATACGACCATAGTTCCCACCGGGGTTGGTTACCCGATCTTCCCTAAGGTTGCTCGTATCCCGGCCAGCACCGCGGGGAGGTAGGGATAGGAATTGCTGGGTAAGAGGCTAAGGACCGCGAGATGGGGTCTATTTTATTCATTCAGGTACGCGAAGTACCAATGGTACGCTTTACCCAGCATTTGCCGTGCATCGTTCTGTTGTTTCGTGAATTAGTAACGCTGGAGAGTCGCACCCGAATTTTTACAACTACAAGGTAGTGATCCGAGTCGATGTAGGACCTTTTATCTATAACATCCGAGAAATGACTTCCGTCGACCAGCACGTGGTCTATCTGTGAGCAAGTGTCTCAACTCGGATGTTGCCAGGTGTGTTTGCGGTTATTCTCACGTACGAAGTGATCCATCCCTCTAGCAGCAGCAAAGGTTACAAGTCGCAGACCATTACCCGAGCAGCACAAGTCAGACAAAAGTGGTTGCAGTAACTTTACTGTGACTGAATCTGGTCACATATGAGTTGGAGTAACTTATGTGGAACATGTGTGCTGCCAGGCTGCGGAATGAAGGCTTTCCGTACCAATGACAGGGCGAAAGAAACTTTCTCTTCCGATCTGCGCATTTGCATCCCTAATGACAATATTAACATCGTGTGTTGGGTACTCTCCGTAGCAGGGCTGACAATAGTCATTCTCGTCGTATGAAGAAAGCGAAAAAAATTTAGTCTTCGTCATAACATTGCACGACGCAACACCTATTCGTTTTCTTCGCGCCGCATGCGTACCACGACGATATTCGCGCAGCCAAAAGTTATGACGATTTTCGTCGTCACTTCTTCACACAATTGATTGCACGTCATTATAGACGGACTGGTTAAAAACATAATAGCGTCTCAAATAAACAAATAGTAGGATATTTGGTAACATAAATGTATCGATAACATTCATAACGCTTTCATACGTTGCTTCAAATTCATTATTACAAAGAATTAGTAAAAATCTTCGCATGGCAGCTGCCGCTTGAAGAATAACGGTATGAAGTCTTCGTTCTTCGATGTCGTCAGGACGATTTGGTTACACGACGAAAGCTAACGTCGTGCGCGTCATTGACGATGTGTAGAGTAGCAATGAAGACAATGCAACTCGTCGCTACTGTGGCATTTCGTGCTATGACGATGACGATTGTCAGCCCTGCTCCGTAGGCCTTATCAAGGACCTCATAGAACTCATCCTTCACGTCATCAGGCTAATCGTTCGTTGGGGCATAGATGCTGATCAGGCTATAGTTGAAGAATTTGCCCTTCATTCTCAACACGCAAATGCGGTCGCTTATCGGCTTCCACCGGATAACACGCTTCATCACCATGAAGCCAACTCCTCGTTCTGCTCTGTCACCGCCGCTATAGTAGATGTGGTACTTGAATGAAGTGTCCGCGATAGAATCCACCGCCCGGAAATCACGTTCTCCAGTTCTGGGCCACCGTATTTCCTGGATTGCTGCCACACTCACGCCGACCTTCTGCAGCTCACGAGCCAGGAGCCCAACACGTGCGGGTTCATTCAAAGTTCTCACGTACCAAGATCCGACTTTCCAATCGTAGTCCTTTATTCGTTGCCGGGTCTGTTGCCGTTGAATCAATCCGTTTGCTCTACTTTTGCTTTCATGGTAATTGTAGAATCTTCAGTAGGCTACCTTACTAGGGTTGCGCTACCTACATCGCGTTGAAGGGGCTGCCTTCTCGATGCTGACACGATGCAACATGGTGTGCACAGTATAGTTTAGAGTCCCTCGCTGGCACTCGGACGATGATCAGCCGCCCCTAACATGGAGAACAGACGCTCGATCACATTAGTACCTCCGGAGAGGAGCTAATCCCCCTTCCCTGTCAGCATACGACCATAGTTCACACCGGGGATGGTTGCCCGATCTTCCCTAAGGTTGCTCGTATCTGGGCCAGCGCCACGAGGAGGTAGGAATAGGAGTTGCTGGGTAAGAGGCTAAGGACCGCGAAATGGGGTCTATTTTATTCCTTCAGGTACGCGAAGTACCAATGGTTCGCTTCACCCAGCATTTACCCAGGACGCGCACCATATTATGGGGGATGTAATAGGTCATCAGGCCGAAAATGCCGTTAGGTCGAAATGGTCGTATGTCAGAACGTGTTATATGACTAGAAACGTTATTTGCTCAACGGGAAATATGATTATAAATGTCCACCAGTTTGGGCAAATTACATTTTCGAACAAATGGCCTTTCTACAAAATGACATAATTGGCCAAAGGACCTTTTGGGCAAACGATATTTTCGGTCAAACGACCTATTCCGGTGAAATTAAATTTTCACAAATTATATTTTCAATCAGATAAGTTTCGGCCTAATGGTCTTTTCAGCCAAATGACATATTGAGCCAAATACCGTTTGGCCTTGTGGACAGTTTTTCGGTATGCAGTCTTTGAAATTAACCTGAATGATTTCTATTTAATCATCGCCGACGTTTCGGTGTTGGATAAACATCTTCTTCATGTAGTTTTAAACATGAACAAAATAAACATCAACTTATTACTACAGAACTCACTTGATTACTAAAATCGTGATTGAAAATCGTCGATCTGACGGTAATTTTCTAAGGTTAAAATATGCACTATAATGACACGTTGCGGAATTTGGGGCAAGTGTGCCACCTTAAGTACTTTGTTTTTAGTAACTTTTGAAAAACTCTTAGTTAAAACTCGGATATGGTTTCAATGCCAATTTTCACTAATGATTGGATCCTAGAAACAATAAATGCAAAAAAAAGCTATTTCTGAAGCGTTTTAAAAATGGTTTTAAATAACGAGTGGAAAAGTTAATATTTTAGCAGGTATGGCACTGGTACATGCTAGGGGTATCCAAAAGGAAGCATTTTCATACATTTTTAAGTTTACCGTTATTGGGTGTGACTTTGAAAAAAAAACGGATTTATTGTACGTACCAAATTTTCAATAAATATTTTTGACATAACTATTTTCGTTACATTACAAAAGTGTCATTCAAATATTGAGCAACGTAAAAAATGGTCGTTTGGGATCGTCCATAAATCATGTCACGCATAAGGAGCGAGGGGTAGGAAACGTGATGGTCAATACCACAGTTTTTTGAGCTCTCATACAAAAAGTGTGACATGGTGGAGAGGAGGGGTTTGAAACCCCGCGTAACATATGATAAGGGCGGATAAACTATTTGTATATGCCGGCTTTTGTGTGAATTATCACTTTCTGCGTGACATAATTAATGGACGTTCCCCGCGCCCTAGACCCAAGGCTGCACCTCAGAAAGTTTCAGATTGACAATTTCCTTCATTTTTCAACGTTCAGCGGTTGAATCTGTGAACCCTGGAAGTTTACGGTTCTGGTTTCTGCATGGAAAAATTGTCCACCTTTCAAATGGAGAACCATTATGTAGCGAATATCGTGTCATGAGATTCAAATATAATTAATGGTATTCTTGATTTCGTATTTTTATTTAAAAAAGCAAAACAAAACAAAAGCAACTTCAACGATAACAAAACAATCATTTCATGACTACAAAGTTCATACTAGTTTTAAAGAAAAGTCAAGCCACCTCCGGATCATTGCCGATTAGTGGATACACGATGGACATTCATCTTTGTAACATTCGTGAAACCAAGCATGGCATGCACCACACTTGTTCCACCCCTTACCATGCTCAGATAGAAGGAAATATTTGCCGCACAGATCACATAAGAAATCTTCAAGTGAGTCGTCATCAACTACACCTTTTCGCTTCGTATTGGGTTTCTGATATATAGCTGATAACAGCCACGTGGTTCCGACTTGCCTTTTCCAAAAACGCAATGTTTTTGGTATGTGAGCTGTGACCATCAAGTAGCAACAATACCGGGATCGATTCAGTTGGTCGAGTATGTTTTAGGAAGTGATCGAAATATTTGTCGAAGTCAAAACCCGTCATCCATCCACTTTTGTTGCAATGAAACAATGTTTCCGATGGGGCGCCCTTCTTCAAGCCTTCCGTCATTCGAGCTCTTGCAAAAAAATGCAACCGTGTTTTTATTCTTACCGTGTAAATTGATGTTTCGTCCACATTCAATATTCTGCTTGAGGGGAACTTTTGTGGGCTTCCTGTTTCCTCAAGGAGACCGATAAAATTGTCGATTGATTCCATGAAGGCGAGCTGCTAACATGGGTTCTGCGATCCTGAGAGAAAGTACCTGGTGCCTGGTTCCGAATCCATAAAACCAATCCCAACCGGCCGGTTTGATGTCTCGGTTGAACGGATGATTTATGTTGTTGCGCTCCGCTAGCTCAAACACAAGGCTGCGTACATCACGAGGGCCAATTCCGTAGCATCGTTTTTCAAGCTCCGAAATGTGGTTAACCTCCTGCCGCGCATTGAAAACAGGCTCGTAACGACCCAAACTCATCTCCAAGCTGGCGCTGGGAGTGTTCTCGTTGAGCTTCAGGTACTTGGCAAGTGTCTTCCTTGGAACTTTGTGTTCTTCAGCAGCTTGTTTCACCAAAGTACCTTTTTTGGTCGCGGACCGCACTGCCGTTTCCATTCTGGCTGCTGGCCAACTTTTTCGGGACGAAATTCGCTGGTACTTACGGATCATCCTGCTTCACTGTGAACACAACAACTGTGTTTACGTTTTTGACAGCTTCACTCTCGAGAAAAATAACGAACATAGTAGGTGGCACACTTGCCCCAACATTAACAAATTTCATAAATTAACTTTTCTTTCTATTATAAAATTGCACGCAATTTTGATGCTCATTATAAAATTGATCATAAAAAAGTGGAGATTTGACAATTCTATACAAAATTCCGTACACTATGTTTGGTAATACGATCGAATCTAGCTGTGTACCGGCTGGGTCGTTATAGATATTCTACTGAATAAATGCCGGGTGGCTCACTTGCCCCAATCTCCGCTACTATAGAATAAATTGTAAAGATTAGCAAAAACAATGAGAAGGAGGGCACTTAAGGTTCAACATTGGGTATTTTTTAGAAAAAAAAACTTGGGGTTGTATACAAGACACGAACGCTCGACACAAACTACTTAAAACCAAAAAAAAGTAAACTGAACAAATCATTCCGCTCTATATAGAAGAGGTTCCATCCATCCCACCGACACTACTACCTAGTTATAGCTAAGGGTATGCGATAACACACTTTTTCCTAACGAAACGAAACGAAACGAAATTTAAAATGTCTATGTTGATTCGAAGCGAAACGAAACGAAATATAGATTTACTTTCGAGTCTTCGAAACGATACGAAATCAGGGTCCATTTAATTCGAAATTTTTCGAAACGAATTATTTATTTATTTATTCAGACTAAGGCCGAAGTGGCCTGTGCGGTATATAAGAGTCTCCTCCATTCGGCTCGGTCCATGGCTACACGTCGCCAACCACGCAGTCTACGGAGGGTCCGCAAGTCATCTTCCACCTGATCGATCCACCTTGCCCGCTGCGCACCTCGCCTTCTTGTGCCCGTCGGATCGTTGTCGAGAACCATTTTCACCGGGTTACTGTCCGACATTCTGGCTACGTGCCCGGCCCATCGCAGTCGTCCGATTTTCGCGGTGTGAACGATGGATGGTTCTCCCAACAGCTGATGCAATTCGTGGTTCATTCGCCTCCTCCACGTACCGTCCGCCATCTGCACCCCACCATAGATGGTACGCAGCACTTTCCTTTCGAAAACTCCAAGTGCGCGTTGGTCCTCCACGAGCATCGTCCAGGTCTCGTGTCCGTAGAGGACTACCGGTCTAATGAGCGTTTTGTAGATTGTCAGTTTGGTACGGCGGCGAACTCTATTCGATCGGAGCGTCTTGCGGAGTCCAAAGTACGTACGATTTCCAGCCACTATGCGTCTCCGAATTTCTCTGCTGGTGTCATTTTCGGCAGTCACCAGTGAGCCCAAGTACACAAATTCTTCTACCACCTCGATTTCGTCACCACCGATGCAAATTCGCGGTGGGTGGCTCACATTGTCTTCTCTTGAACCTCTTCCTATCATGTACTTCGTCTTCGACGTGTTGATGACTAGTCCGATCCGCTTGGCTTCCCTCTTCAGTCTGATGTAGGCTTCCTCCATCTTCTCAAAGTTACGTGCCATAATATCTATGTCGTCGGCGAAACCAAATAGCTGGACGGACTTATTGAAAATTGTACCACTCGTGTTAATCCCTGCTCTTCGTATTACCCCTTCCAAAGCGATGTTGAATAGCAAACACGAAAGACCATCACCTCGCCGTAACCCTCTGCGGGTTTCGAAGGGACTCGAGAATGCCCCTGAAACTCGAACTACGCACATCACCCGATCCATCGTCGCCTTGATCAACCGTATCAGTTTATCCGGAAAACCGTGTTCGTGCATTAGCTGCCATAGCTGGTCCCGATCGATTGTATCATATGCGGCTTTGAAGTCGATGAATAGATGATGTGTGGGCACGTTGTATTCGCGGCATTTCTGCAGTACTTGGCGAATGGCGAACACCTGGTCCGTGGTGGAGCGTTCGCCCATAAAACCCGCCTGGTACTGCCCCACGAACTCCCTTGCAGTTGGTGCTAGTCGACGGCATAAAATTTGGGAGAGTACCTTGTAGGCGGCGTTCAGCAATGTGATTGCGCGGTAGTTGCTACAATCCAGCTTATCGCCCTTTTGTAGATGGGACACGACACCTTCCATCCACTCCTGCGGCAAAACTTCCTCCTCCCAAATCTTGGTAATAACCCAGTGCAGCGCTCTAGCCAGTGCCTCACCACCGTGTTTAAATAGCTCTCCTGGTAGTTGATCAACCCCAGGGCTTTGTTGTTCTTCAACCGGCCAATCTCCTCCTGGATTTCCTGGAGATCCGGAGCCGGGAAGATTATGTCCTGCGCGCGTTCTCCCAGGTCCATCACCATACCGCCATCTTCGTCTGCCACATCGCCATTCAGGTGTTCTTCGTAGTGCTGCCGCCACCTTTGGATCACCTCACGCTCGTTCGTAAGAAGGTTCCCGTTTATGTCCTTACACATATCAGGCTGTGGCACGTGGCCCTTACGTGAACGGTTTAACTTCTCATAGAACTTTCGTGTGTTATTAGCGCGTTACAGTTGCTCCGTTTCTTCACGGTCTCGATCTTCCTGCTGGCGCTTTTTCCTCCGGAAAATCGAGTTTTGTCTGTTCCGCGCCTGTTTATATCGTGCCTCGTTCGCCCTCGTGCGGTGTTGCAGCAATCTCGCCCATGCTGCATTCTTCTCTTCCACTAACTGCTCACATTCGCCGTCATACCAGTCGTTTCTCTGATCCGGGGCCACCGTGCCAAGTGCAGCGGTTGCGGTGCTACCAATGGCGGATCGAATATCTGTCCAGCCATCTTCAAGAGACGCTGCGCCTAGCTGCTCTTCCGTTGGGAGTGCCACTTCCAGCTGCTGCGCGTATTCTTGGGCTAGTCTACCGTCTCGTAGCCGCCCGATATTAAGCCGCGGCGTCCGACTTCGACGCGTGTTGTACACCGTCGAGAGTTTTGAGCGCAGGCATACTGCAACGAGGTAGTGGTCGGATTCAATATTCGCACTGCGGTAAGTGCGGACGTTCGTGATGTCGGAGAAGAATTTACCGTCGATTAGAACGTGGTCGATTTGGTTTTCCGTTTCTTGGTTAGGTGATTTCCATGTGGCCTTGTGGATATTTTTGCGGGGAAAGAAGGTGCTTCGGACTACCATTCCGCGGGAGGCTGCGAAGTTTATGTATCGTTGGCCGTTGTCATTCGATACGGTGTGCAGACTATCCGGTCCGATGACCGGTCTATACATTTCCTCCTACCTGTGCGTTCATGTCACCGATGACGATTTTAACGTCCCGCAGTGGGCATCCATCGTATGTCTGCTCCAGCTGTGCGTAGAACGCTTCTTTCTCGTCGTCGGGTCTCCCTTCGTGTGGGCAGTGCACGTTGATGATGCTATAGTTGAAGAAACGGCCTTTAATCCTCAGCTTGCACATCCTTGCGTTGATTGGCTGCCACCCAATCACGCGTTGGCGCATCTTACCCAGCACTATGAAGCCGGTTCCCAGCTCGTTGGTGGTGCCACAGCTTTGGTAGAAGGTAGCCGCTCGATGCCCGCTTTTCCACACTTTCTGTCCTGTCCAGCAAATCTCCTGCAGTGCCACGACGTCGAAGTTGCGGGGATGTAATTCATCGTAGATCATCCTGTCGCAACCTGCGAAACCTAGCGACTTGCAATTCCATGTTCCAAGCTTCCAATCGTGATCCTGTATTCGTCGCCTAGGTCTTTGCCGATTATATCGAGTCGCATTATCTCTTATATTGTTCGTAATGATTGGTTTTCTAGGCGGCTTATTGGGCCTGCGCAAACCTCCTGTCTCGTCGGAGGGCCGTCGTGTCAGGGCTGTTTAGCGTCCCACCTAACACCAGGACTTGGGCTTGTGCGCTTTGAGCGGCACACGGTCGCTTTGGTGGGGCCTACTTGCGGATACATGCAGCTTTTTATAGAGGTTTAACAGGGCCCACTGTCAAACCCCACCACATCCTAGGCAAGCCCCACAACTCGCAGATGGCCTGGGGAGGGATCGTCAAGCCCTTGGATATAGTCCCTGCTGCCCCCCCCCCCCCCGAAACGAAACGAAATTTAATTTTTTTCCGCGGAATTTTTATTAAATTAGTTTTATATTATGTACGGAATTTCGTTAAAAACCTAATTTCACCTGAATTTTCTTTAATTTTTTGTGATTTTTTTTCATAGGGTTAACTCATAGTTTCATTGACGCTAAAGGTCGTAATCGAGTAAAAACCAACAGTGTAAAAAAAGAACTGGGTAAATCTACTCTGGATAAAAAAAAAGTTATACACTTGCTTCGGAGTTTCCAATTCATGACCAATAATGATGTGCTTACAGTCAATTCATCCCTTAGAGCCTTCTCAACTCTTAAGCGGTGCTTGCCCATGTTCTTAAACCTGGTTTGAGGCCGAAGTGGAGGTGAATAAATCGGTTATTAATAAGAGGCGCTGAAAAATGACTTCAAAAGGGCCCTTGGAATCCACGACACGACTTTGCATCTTTGACAAAGTTATACTGATTAATAGCTGTTTACGTTAACACAAATAGGATAGAATAGTTAAAGATACTTTTTGTTTTCTGTTAGATATTTCTAACAAAACACTGAAGACGTTTTATAGAAGGAAACTAAATACGTATTTGTCGACTCCCCAGTCAACACAAGATCGTATATGATGTCACATAAGATGCTAAAGTGGAGGCCATATAGGTAATAGAAAAAAAATATATAGACTTAATCATTTATTTGTTTATTTGTTTATATGATACATCAACAGGCTGTATTGGCCCCAATGATGCTTACTTATAATTAATTACAAAATGCGAAATTACTTTCCATGGTCAAGTATCATTATCAACTATTCCTAAAAAAAGAACTGAACCTTTCGCGAATTTGTTAACGGGACAAGTTAAAATCAAAAAGAGATGCAACTCTGTTGAATAGTCTTTGAAGACCGCCGAAGGGCAGTCGAGTCGTCCTTGTAGTAGATCTGCTATCAGTAATGCCCTGGTTGTGCTTCGGCGGGCGGAAAGGGGTTCCAGATCAATCAAACGGCAACGGCTTTCATAGCTTGGAAGAAGGAAGGGGTTTTGCCACGGTAATCTGCGCAATGCGAATCTCAGAAAACGACGCTGGACGGATTCAATTCTTTCGGCGTCATTATTATAGTTTGGAGACCAGACGACCGAGCAGTACTCCAGAACAGAACGAGTCAGGCAACAGTACAACGACTTTAGACAGTAAATGTCCGTGAATTCTCTGGCAATCCTGAAGATGGAACCTAAAACCTTTGATGCTTTGCTGACAACGTAGGAAACATGCTGCTTAAAGGTGAGTTTTGAGTCTAGAATAACTCCCAGATCCTTAACTTGATTGACTCGTTCAAGTTCTGTGTCATACAAGATATACTTGTGAATTATTGTTTCCCTTTTCCGCGAGAAAGAGATTACCGAACATTTAGATGGGTTAACATCCATTCG
This sequence comes from Armigeres subalbatus, assembly GCF_024139115.2. NCBI lineage: Eukaryota > Metazoa > Arthropoda > Insecta > Diptera > Culicidae > Armigeres > Armigeres subalbatus. The sequence continues at coordinate 26,173,013 of NC_085139.1, read as the reverse complement.
GTTAAGCACGCACCAACTTGCAAAGGCATCCAGTTGGCGTTGGAGAGAGTGACTGTCTTCAATGGAACAAATTCGGAGATACAGTTTGAGGTCGTCTGCATAGCAGAGCCGTGGTCCTTTGATTGTTAGAATGGCGTCGTTGAAATGGATCAGAAATATCAGTGGTCCCAGGTGACTACTCTGAGGAATGCCTGAGGTAGCGGCAAAAAGGTTCGACTGATGATCTCCGATAACCACGGTAAGGCAGCGACCGGTTAAATACGACTGGAACCATCGCAAGAGAGAACCATTGATTCCGAGCCGATCCAGTTTAGCAATAGCTATGCGGTGATTCAATTTGTCAAAGGCTGCTGTTAGGTCGGTATAGATAACGTCCGTTTGACTGCGATCCACCATGCTGCTATTGATGTAGGAGGTAAGGCACAAAAGATTTGTAGCCGTGGAACGTCCGGGCATAAATCCATGTTGGTCGTATGCTTCACTATTTTGGGAACATGTCTGTCAACGATATATGACAGTACATGAGAGAACGTTTCAGCTGCTCGGTCGACGTCGTCATTGTCCAGAATATTACCCCAGTCTAAACTAGATATGAGATTTGAAATACTGCGATGATTAGCTTTTCTGAAGTCATAGAAGAATACAGCGGAGGAGGTATCGACATAGTTTTCTAACTTTCGGTGTAGAGAAACCAGCAGAGGAGGATGGTGGTTAACTAGTTTTACCACCAGTGGTGAAGGAGCCTCGCATATGAACGGCGCGACATCTTGAACGCTGACAAAACATAGGTCTAAGCTACGTCCATTCTGGTTAGTTACGTGATTTATTTGCGAGAGCGAGGCAGAGCTGGAATTGTCTAGAAGGTACGAGGTGTTCTAATGAATGGCAGAGTGGCGCACATCCGGAAAGAGAAATCCATTGGAAGAATTCACCCAAGAAATTCCTGGGAGGTTGAAATCGCCGATCACAATCATTTCATCGGAGGCTTCCGCTTTTTACAGAATAGTGGAAATAGATTGACAATGAGTTTCAATAACGCTACGTTCGCGAATTTTGTCGGGTGGAATATATACCGCGCAGAGGAACAATGTATGATCTCCGAATTCGATTAAAGCCCACAACTGTTCCAAGCAGTTCCATTCCTGATGCTCGATTGAGTTGGAGTGAAGTTTTATGACCAGCAACTAATACGCCGCCTCCTGTAGCTTTTTTGACTATTATCCGCAGACCGGTCACATCGGAAAACCTCATAATCGTTGCCAAATATCTGGCTGGAGAGCGTGCGTGAGTCCAACCATGTTTCAGTGAGAATGATGATGTCGTAAGAAAGGTCAGAAACTGTTAACATAAAGTGTTGAAGATAGTTTTATGTTTTAGTTCAGCGGCGCAGCCAAAATCTTTGAAAATATAAAGTATGGTTTAAGTTTAAATTTGTTTCGAAATTCCGCGGAATTCCGTTAAATTTCGTGAGCAGCTGGTTTTTTGTTGCGAAATTTTTGTAATTTTACGAAACGAAACGAAATGAATAAATCAGATTTCGCCATGCTCAAATTCCGCGAAATTCCGCGGAATTTCGTTTCGAACCACCTGAAACGAAATTTTTCGAAATACCGCATATGCTTAGTTATAGCAGCCCCTCCCACTCTGCGAGGGAGTAGGGACTCCATTGTCTAGCAGTTGGACCACCCCATTCATACACCCCAGTTCAATAATTGATAATACCCTAAAAGTAGGCAATTACCAAGGATTGGAATACGCTGTATTGGGGATGCATGATACATGAAAGGATGAACATTTTCAATAGTTTAGCGTTGATAATCAAAAGTTTCAACACTACTGGCAAATTGGTGGAGAATTTGCGAATCGATTGATATATAAATCTTCAAAATCCATCGAAAGATGAAGGACCAATTAATGTTACAAATCTTACATGATTTCGTGACGGTCCTCATTTTGGAAATTTTCATTTTACACCTTGTATTCGAGTCTTCCCCTTAGACGTAGTTTACGTGAAAACCGAGGGGATTATACATCAGTATGCTAAATAAACAAGACGGTTTTTCTATGGCACAGGTCACAATTCGATATATTGTATACAATCGGTTTGTTGTACAACACTACAAAAGATCCGATACCAGATTTCCAGAAAAGCAACGTAGTTATACACAATCCGATGCAAGTATTGTGAAAGTTATGTCGGGATGGCAACAAGTAGTCTCCGAGATAGAATGAGCGGTCACCAAACTCACATCAACACGCTGGATCGCCAATTTCAAATTCGGATCGGCGTGTAAAATGTTGGAACAGTGGCGAAACAAATGCCAAACAGCAACGCGCCAATACAAAAAAAAATCGGCGGTGGTGGCGTGCCAAAAACCTGTCGGCGGAAGCAGCGTGCGCGGGAGCGGTACATGCAACATTTTTAGCGTGAGGTGATGGACCGTACCGGACCAGAAAATTTTACTTACCAGCACTCACAGCAAGTATAAAGAGAAGTGTGCTGATTGTCGGCATTCACCAATGGAATAGATTACCTAATCAGTAATATTGATACTTCCCACAGTTGCAACATTCAGGCAAGCACTGAATTCACTTGCCTAGGGTAAATTATTTGTAGATATCACAAATGATTGTGATTTGATTATTTTCCCCTGTAATTGTATAATCCTAGATGTCTGAGAAACTTTGCCTTACCGATGTAAATATGGTATACAATCAATGGGTTGATGTATAATTAATATAATATAAATTTCAAATAACAAATTACTAATTCTGTCCGTATAAAGGTTCCCTTGAACACACCCAATGCAACTGTTGATGTCGCTGCATATAATGTTCCGTTTACGCTTCCATACCAACAGCGACAGAGTTACAACCGCCCAGCGATGGCGACAGCCCCGTCGTAAGTATTTGGGGCAACTATTAATTAAGCGCGATGCAAGCCCCCTGGGGGGCTTACGCATACAGCTTCGATGATTAAGAATTGAGTATGATTCTATCAACACTGGCTACGAGCGTGACAGAAAACATTTGCCGACTCATAGGCACGCCAAATAAAATTAAATCATCTCCGTGCATTTGATCCGCGACCCTACAACTCAAATCATCTGAATCTAATTAACTTGGATGTTTCGTGAAGCAATGGAAAAACTATTGATTACTACGCTTCAACGCTCTTTGTATTGTAGCATAAAGAAACAGTTTTCAGGATGCGTCCTGCCGATATACTTTTTAACCGAACTGCTTATACAGAATAAGATCCCATTACAGAAAACACTGACTGGCCGTAATGGAAATCAATACCCTCAAATGAAATGCTTTCCAAAAGACTTTATTTCCTTGTTTACTAGGTTATCGTTTCCAAGAAAAGAAAATCCCCGTTCCATGCGACGACGCACCACCTACTGACTGTAAGCAACGGCTATGACGAAGGCGGTGTTGACACCGACTCCACCCGAACAACATCGCCGCTGCTCCATCGAGAACAAAAGTTTAATTGCATTCAGTCTGGGTCTTTGGTTCAGCTGCCGGCATAGCCGTCGTCGTCTATGGATGCTGTGGTCCAATGTGTTTTTTATACTCGGGGTTTTGTTTTTCTCCCGCTGCATCTCGGAAAAACAGTATTGAATTGCAAACAACATACCTACAAGTTGGACGACAAGTTGCTGGGAGGGTGGGGGCGAAGAAATCGAAGCTGTTTACGGACAAAGAAAGCTTTCAATGGAAGGTTCCAGTGCCGAGTGTCTGGAGCTGCATTCCGAGAAAAAAAATCTGCGCCCGATCGAGTGTCGCACTGAATAAGCTATTGATTGAATTTGTTGTCGCAGTTTTTGCGTCGTCGTTCGAAATGGCCCGTCTATTACTTGAAATGGATCTCCGTCCAAACCAGAACTGAGGATTGCAATCAGTGCAAACCGCAAAATCAACGTTCACTTAATTTCAGTCTAAATAAATGCATTGCTCAACCAAAAGCTCGTATCCATCCTTTTGAATGAGCCATTCATAGTGCCCACGTAATCCACCGACAAGACCCAGCCAGCCAGCCAGGACACAACCTTTAACGACACCCGGCGTCATTGTCGTCATTCGGGCCCTCCAACCTCACGGCGACACAACAAAGTGTTTTACAATTTCGTTCGCCCGCCCTCGAGGCACTATCATCGTTACTCTATTGCTGCACTTTCTATATGGAGCCCACTTTCCGTTACTGTGCAACCGTTGTTCCCCATCCATCGGAATCGACTCAAAGGATCACTTCATCCCGAGCCATCCTCTTGGATTTGTGTGTTGTGTGGAGACAGCATCCACATTCATTGATGATACCATTTCCGTCCCAACCGGGCCAACCCCCCTGGCCGCCGACCACCGACTTCGATTCGTTTTATCTGTGTTTTTAGTGCCATTTGAAGAACGGTCCATCCTGTGTCGAAGCATGTCTGCCATGCCCGTGTGTTAAGAGACAGCAGCGCAGCGCCAGTTCCACTGGATAGGAACCCACCCATGCCAGGGATTGAATGGCATGTTCGGTTTGATAACCTTGTGTCTTGCGTTCTGGTGTTCGTCGTCGCCGACGACGCCGCCGTAGGTCGTTGAGTTCTCTATTAAGTATCGAAAAACGAGTTTTTCGATTGGGGCGAGGAAGAAGACATAACCTCACTTTTCCGCCCAACACTTTTGATGGGAATTTCCGCTTGAGACGGTCGTTGTTGGATTCAACACGGTTAAGTACATGTGCCACCACAGCTGTATCTGTATACGGTGATGATGGCATGGCCAGCGGGCGCAACATTGTGTGTCTCTGCCTCTGTCACGGTTTCAAACGGGGGTTACTTATTTTTTTTCGGTGATACAAGCTTTGAATGGGATTTCCGGACCGTTGTCTTTCGGGGCGTTATATTTAACGACAGGCTTCAGGATGCATTTCCGCGGATGGGCGCTTTGGTGAATAGAATAAAGTTTAGGAGTATGGTCTGACTTTGTCTGTTTGAATTAAAATGCTTGTAACAAAACAATATTTAGCATTTTTTTCGAAACTACTACACGATGCAAACTGTTTTTCCTGATTTTTCAGTGTCGATGTGCGCTCGCATTATTTCTTTCGCCATTTACAGTTTCGTGTACAGTCTTGTTTCGTGTAAGAATTTTAGCAGTCTTTTAGTGTTTTTCTCGCTGTAACTCAGTGCATCTCTCAGACTTGTTGTACTGATTCTGTTGCCTTCCTCCTACGAACTGTCGACACTGAAGGATCAGGTGCCGTACGTCAACTGTGACTCCGCAGTATTCGCATGTGGGTGGAGCATCCTTCTTTAACAAAAACGTATAAGTCAGCCTCGTGTGGCCAATTCTTAGACGTGTTAGTACACGATGATCAGCGGCGTTGTCCATCCATCTGTGTGTGTCACCCTTCACTTCTCGCAGTTTCGCTTCTGTTGAATTGTACCACAGATGATCCCATTGGTGTCGTATTTACTGTCTGACCATCCGCCGCGCATCATCTGCAGGGATGGGTATAAGAATGCTTGGTTGTCCCCTAGCCTCGTTTGCCAGTGTTGCCGTTGATACCGGCGTGTCCCAGGATCCAGAAAAACCGGACGTTCAATTTCCTGGATTTAAGGGTGTTTCGACGCTCCTGATTCTAATGCCAGTAAGCAGCTTGCCGATTCCGTAAGGATCACCATCTCGGTTTTGATGTTCCGGATTCCTATCACCATCTTTATGGCGTACTCCTCCGCCGAGAAAACGCTGCATTCTTTCAATGTTCCGACTATTTCATGAGCGTAAAATGCGGATCGAACTGATTCATCCTGCTTAGAACCGTCGGTGTATAGGGGAAGAGGTGGTAAAATGAACAGTTGGCTATATTTATATTAAAACACTATTTAGGTGTATGTTCATCATACACACGTTTTCCTCGAAATAAAATAAGGTACCTGAGCTAATATTTTGGTTTTGAGACCGAACGAATAGCTATTACTATCCAAAATATCAAACGAGGCCGTAAAAATAGGGTCTGATGTAATTTTTAACCATTTTTCCGCAAGCTTTAATTCTTAACAAATTCATAATAACATTGATTTAAACCTGTTCTAACCACAGCGGCAAATAGGACAACCTTCACAAAGATGTTGCAGGGGTAAATAGTAAAATTATTGGTTTGCTTAGTTAGAGGAAGAGTTATTTATCACAAGGCACGTATGGGGGTAAAATGAACACTTGTATCAAACTTTCACAAATTTATGATAAAAGTTGTGCGATTGTGAACCGGAAGTTCAAGAAACAAACCATATCAAATAACCAAGATAAAACTCTGAATATGTAAATTTAATTTAAAAATAATTGATATTTTAAAACTTTTTTTTCTTCTTTTTATTATTTTGATAAATAAGAGCTTTTCAAAAGTTGTACCAGATTTTTCAAAAGGCTCTCGTAATCTCAATTAGTTGTATATACAGTGCCAGAGTAAAAAAAAGAAAATTAAATGTTTCAAAAGGGTTTAAGAAGCGTTGTTCATTTTACCACCAGGCAGTGTTCATTTTACCCGCACTATTTTTGTACATACGAAATTTCGATGTTTTTTATTTCGATGAAAAACTATATAAAACAATGTTTATTAGCGAAAAAATTGTTCAGTGCAATAAGAATATGAGTTAAATTGCTGAACCAAGTGGTAAAACTGACAAATTATCCTCGTTTTATGATTGAATTCAACGCAAGTCCTTAACGTGTTTATTTTACCACCTGTTCCCCTATTACCGCCGACCCATGAAAGCGGGTCGATAACAGCACAGCTGTTGGACAATTGGACGAACTCTGTCCGGCAGGTCGCCGGCTCGTACACTTCACTTAACGTCCAACGCTATCGAAGGTTTTCGTGCATGCCACACACGATTGCTTTGTCTCACTAAATGGCTGACGGCCGGAAGTGCTGTACCCGTGAGTTCCAAAAGTCGATCTGATATTCGATTTTTTTTACGACTGTACAGTTTGCGATTTCAATTTTTTTACGACTGCGGTTTGAATGTGAGCGTTCGGTCTAGAGTGACGCCTAGGATCCTTAGGCGGTTTGTTTTCAGAACTGGAGTTCGATCGATGGTGATCTCTTGCGCCGGTTGTCGAGGCGCATTCGGGCTGCAGTAAAATGTCTGGGACTTTGTCGCAGATATGGAAAACCCCACGCTCTTTGCCCACTTGTCCACAGCTTTGACGGCGGTTTGCAGTCGGCGGTGTAAATCTTCCCCTTTCGCACCACGCGCCACGAGGAGGATGTCATCCGCGTATAGAAGAACTTCAACACCTGCAGGCAGCACACGGAAAATAGGCTGCATCGCGACTAGAAACAGCGTCACAGACAGGACGGAGCACTGAGGTAGTCCGTTTTCCAGGAGGTACTCTTAAGACAAATGTCCCCCGATGGACACCTGGAAAGTTCGTTCGGATAGGAAACTTTGCAACAGATTGAGCATCCGAACACGTATTCGCCAAGACTTAAGAGTTCACAATATACCGTGTCGCCATGTGGTGTCGTACGCCTTCGATAGATCCAGGGAAGCTACCAGGCAGTGCTTGTCGGTAGTAGGGAGTGACCTTTCAAGCTCGGCAAATTACGTGTCGGTACCGTATCCAGCACGAAAAGCGTGTAGGCGCTTGTCGAGCCTTTCACTCGATCCGAGTTCGGTGATCAGTCGCCGATTAATAATTCTTTCGAGGAGCTTTGCCATGCGAGATTGGCCGGAAGGAATTTGGTCCGGAATCGTGGCAGTTCGGTTTCGGGATAGGAACAACGATGGCATTCCGCCAGCTGGCGGAAAACTCTCCGCTGCACCAGATAGAGTTCAGCAGCTCGAGAAACGTAGTTTTAACGGATAGCGGAAGACATTGTAATAGGGCTACCTGATGGAGTCTGGACCTGTTGAGACACCTCGCCCTTTGTCGAGGGCCCACAGAAGTTCGCTCAGGGTAATATCGGTATTGTACACATAATCGTTTTGGTGCGAAAAATCTATGGACCTTCTTCGTTCAGCTGCCGCTTTTGCCTTCTGGAACGATGGAGGATATCTGGAAGTCAACCGATCTCTCGCAATATACTTTCGCAAGTTCTTCTGCAGCTTTTTCGGGATTGTCCGTGTATCCGTCCGTTCGCTTGAGGACCACCGTGCGCTGTTGCGGGTTACCGCGTAGAGTATTCACCGTCCGCCACAGTTCGGTCTTCGTGCTGCTGGATGATATTTTCGCTACGAAATTTTCCCATGACTGCTCCTTTTCCTTACTGATCGCCTTTCACGCCGCTGTTCACGCTTCCTGGAATTTCATTAACGCCTCGGGATGACACTACCGTTATCTGGATCAGTATTTTCGCACCGTACGGCGATAATCTGTAGGGTGGTGTGGATTTGCACACGCTCAAACGGTATGCCTTCCCGGATAGCTAGTAGAGTTGTTGCCAGTAGAGTACGCTGTTTGACTTTAGGAGTAACGTGTATTGCTTGCCGACAAAATCTGGTGCGATGACGGTTTGATTAACCTTGGTCTCCAGTGTCACGATGCAAGGCTCGAGCTCGGCGGTAAGGAGCTTTAATTCGCTAATATTGCCCCTGAGACTACGCAAGTTCTAAGGCGAAAATGCCACCGGAGCGACTATCTGTGACGGCCGACGACGATGTTGATGCCCTACACGTCGGCGAGTCGGCTGTAGAGGAAAAATTTTCCAGGGTAAACTCTGCAAGTGTTTGTACTGTATTGGGACTTTCCTGGGGGACGCTTTGCCGCACAGTGCCAGCCGCTGTCGAAACCATTACACTAGTATTTCCAATACCGACAGCAGCCGGTACTGGGGATGCGTTTTGTGTAATATTTATTTGGTGGGACGGGCCGTCTCCGGGTGAGAGAAGTGTTTGCTGAAAGGAACATTGAGGTCTGACCTGTGGAATGCCTTGCCGCACAGTACCAGCCGTTGCCGAAACTGCTACACGGTTGCTTCCAGATCTGCCGGGAATAGCCGGCACGGAGGAAAGGCTTTGTGTAGTACTACCAACTACTCCGTCATTGACGCTTCCGTCGATTGTAAAACCTGTCCTTGTTAAATTTCGGTCTTATAATGCGATTTTTGTGCATTTTGACAAGCCACTGAGACGAACAATTTACATGACAGCTGAATCTTTCTCTTCTCTATCTCTGACTCCTCGCTGGAGAAGTCCATTGCCGTAAGGTCATGGGTGACGGCGTTTTTTTTTCGGTGGTGAGCTTGGATCTAGTGAGAAGGTGGGTTTTGGAGGATTGAATTTTGGAGCTCGTCCACGCTTTGTCTCCTGAATGGATGGAGAATTATTCCTGGATTGAGTGGTATGGCCTGCTGTTGTGTATCATTATCATTAACCGATTTGCTCGCAACAAGTTGCATTCGACGCGGAATCTTGTCCCATTGTTTCGTATTGAAAATTGGCCGAATCGGACTATGGGCTTCGGAGTTATGGCCAAAATATATTTTTTTACAACAAAAATTCTCACTCACTTTTTAGACACTTACTCCTAACTGATTTACTCGCAACAAGTTTCATTCAACGCAGAATCATGTCCCATTGTTTCGTATTGAAAATTGGACAGATCGAACTATGGGTTTCGAAGTTATGGCCAAAATCCACTTTTTCACATGAGAAACACGTACAAAATTCTCACTCATTTTTCAGGCACTTATCCTTAACCGATTTGCTCGCAACAAGTTTCGTTCGACGCGAAATCCTGTCCCATTGTTTCGTATTGAAAATTGGTCGAATCGAACTATGGGATTCGAAGTAATGGCCAAAATACATTTGTTGACAAGAAAAATTCTCACTCATTTTTTAGGCACTTACTTTTAGCCGATTTGCCTGCAACAAGTTGCATTCGACGCAGAATCTTGTTCCATTGTTTCGTATTGAAAATTAAACAAATATGGCCAAAGTTTATTTTTTTGCCTTTTTGCCTTTCTCGTATACAAAGTATACGTAAAGGCTATATGTTCGCTCCAACAACGAACTTTTGATAGGAGTCCCGGAGACCCATAGTGTTATATACCGATCGACTCAGCTCGACGAATTGAGGTGATGTCTGTGTGTGCGTGTGTGTGTATGTGTATGTGTGTGCATGTGTGTGTGTATGTGTGTGTGTATGTGTGTGCGCAAAATAATCTCACTCATTTTTCAGGCACTTATCTTTAACGGATTTTCTCGCAATAAGTTGCATTCGACGCGGAATCTTGTTCCATTGTTTCGTATTGAAAATTGGCGGAATCGGACTATGGGATTCGGAGTTATGGCCAAAATATATTTTTTTATAAGAAAAATTCTCACTCACTTTTTAGGCACTTACTCTTAGATGATTTACTCGCAACAAGTTTCATTCGACGTAGAATATTGTCCAATTGTTTCATAGGGGCTGTCCATAAACCACGTAGACTCTTGAGGTGGGGGGGAGGGGTTTCGAAAAAGTCTACGATAGTCTACGAAGGGGGACGGGGTATACCGAAAGTCTACGTAGACTATTTGATTCTATGTTTTTTAAAAGCGATTTATACAGTAGCTGCGTGCGAAGGTCACTTGTTTGATTTTTTTGGGATGTTCCGGTTTTTTTTTCAAGACTTTAAAGAAATAATCTCTTGTATTTCTCCTTAAAAATTTAATGAATTTCACTAAAGTAAAAGTCTGAGCTACGGCTTAAAACTATCATGGATTTCACCAGGAAATTCTTCTGTGATGAGCAGGAAAATTCTATAATATTCTATAAAAACTTTCGAATTTTTTTCAAAATCTTCACTTGGATTTTACTGCAGATTCTACTAGAATTTCGTTTAATTTTCGGCAGGAGCTTCTTTGCAAACTATGGAAATTATGTCGTACTTCTACGGATTTATTTTGGGAATTTACAAAGGAAGCATTTTGGAATATCCAACAAAAAGTCTTTGGAATGCCCAAAAGATATTCTTTGGAACTTGTAAAGGGAATTCTACAAAATTTCCGTGAGAAACCCTTCAGAATATTCATTGGAGATTTTCTGGGAAGTCCCCGAAATTTTTTGCTTAATTTCGGAAATTCTTTGGAATTTTCGCGAGGAATTCTTTGCAAATATAAGAAAAAATATATTAAATGCCTTTTAAATTCTCCTTCATAAATTTCGTCGGCAGTTCTAATGCAAATTCTTTGGAATTGAAATTGAAAATTGGATTTTTGGATGGAAAATTTTGGGAATTTCTAAATAAATTGTTGAAAACTTCCACGATAAATTTTTTAAATTTCTCACCAAAAACAGTTCGAGTTTTCACTACTTTTAGAAACTTTTAGAATTTAGAAGAAAAAAATTGGGAATTCAACAGATGCTTATTCAGCGGGATATTGCATGGAATTTTCAAAAAAAGCATCGGAATTATCATGGAGAGTTCTTGGAGTATTTCAAGGTTATCAATTTGGAAATTCTACGAAATTTCCACACAAAATTTATTTGAATGTAGACTTGACATTCTCAAAATTTCAACTCGAAATTTTTCTAAATTCTGAAAATTCACGATTTTCACAATTATGAACCGGCGTTGAGAATTATAGGTCAGATGCGTGACAGATTTTATCAGTGGCGCGCCGATGCAAAAATGTGGACGATGGTGCACCATGGTGCACATTTCTAGGAGGAATTGAATTCAACAGTATTGAAATTAATTGGCTTTGAGATTGATTTCAGGAATTATGGACAGAGGATTAAATTTGATTTCGTTTCAATTTGATTTTTGTTTTGTTGGATTTTGTTCAGTGTGATTTTGTTAAGTTTGAAATTTGAATTATGTTGTAATGTTTACATGGAAATGGAATTGAATAGCTGAATTGCTTAGAACGTGGTTGATTTCCATATATTTCCAATCACATAGGCTAGATGTACCAGTTGGGGCTATAGCACCAGTTGTCGCACTAGTGCTTTATATGCCAAATGGCCAATCAAATCACCGCAAACCAAGTTCATATCGATAAAGCATATTCATATGATACGATAAGACCTTTGATCTTCTCCAAAACAAGCAAAGCATAATTGTAAAAATTGATTATGCTTAATTTTTGACGTCCTTTGCACCAGTTGTCGCACTAGTGGTCCCTATTTGCCCAATCCCATAAGAAAACAATGGGATTTGCCAAATAAGGAACCAAAATTAAGATTAGTGCCACAACTGGTGCATGCGTTCATATTATGGATTAATTAATTTTGAGGATAATAAAAAAATTTATTGTGGTTTTCACAGCTGTTCTAAGGGGCAGAAAATAAAACCTTTCCTTTGGTATATAAAGTTCACTCACATGCCTCTTACTTATTTTTTAAAAAAATAGTTGTTCTTATGTATGGCGACAATTGGTACACCCACCCTATGGTGTTTTGTAAAATTTGGTAAAGTCTACGTAGACATAATGGGGGGAGAAAGGGGTTTTGAAAAAGTCTACGAAAGTGTACTAGGGGGGACGGGGGGGTCCGAAAAAGTGAAATTTCGGTCTACGTGGTTTGTGGACAGCCCCGTATTGAAAATTGGCCCAATCGGACTATGGGTTTCGAAGTTATGGCCAAAATGCATTTTTCAAAATCTCACTCATTTTAGTCACATATGTATCCTCAGCCGATTTGCTCGCAAGAGGGTTGCATTCGATGCAGAATCCGGTCCCATTGTTTCCTGTTGAAAATTGGCCGCATCGGACTATAGGCTCAGAAGTTATGGTCAAAATACTTTTTTTTTCACCAAAAGTGCGTAGAAATTACTCACTCGAAAGAAACGAGGAAGGCACCATCACCGCTAGGTGGATTAATCTGGGTTTTTTTTTTAATGAAGGCTATCATTTGATCGTTACGCTCATCCTTTTGTTTGATTTCCTCTCGCAGTTTGGTGATTCCATCGTTCTTTCGTTTCATGGCTGCTTCGAATTCCTTGAGCCTTTTCTCGAAAGTGTTCGGTTGAGCTGCTGCCTGCGCATAGTTACCAGTTGAAGTAGTATTGCGGTCCAGGGCATCGATCCGAGTGTGCCCGTAACTAAAACACCCATAACAGAGAATCGGATTCGGGAAGTACGGACGAGATCTACTTTGATGTACTCCGGGTAGGTTGTCTTACTGAACGTAAGAGTAAAATCAGCAGTGATTCAAATCGTTCGAGGCTGTCAGTTTGAATATAAATCTGAAACATTAATTTTCCCAGCAGCTGTTCTAGATTCATTTTTTATACCAGTAAACTGTTAAAAAATAAAACTGTTATAACGCTCAGTTCTATTTTCTGCAGATTTGAACCACGATTGAATCACGAGATTCAAATATTTTTCAATTGTTTTAGTGTATGAATGCGTCATTTTATCTACGGATCAATCCACTTTGCAATTACGGCGGCTTTTTTTGCAGCAACATAATGATTTCATTTAATTGAAAATTTGAAAAACATGAATGGAACACTGCTGGAGAAACCAACATGTTTGTTCTATTTTGCTCCAGATGCAAACTAGAATAGTGGTCGAAAATTTTTAATGAAACTGAATCACTACTGATTTCACTCTAAGGCTGGTGTATTCAGTCTTTTCCCGTTATCGTTCTTGGTGATTCGTTGAAAACGGACGACTTGGTCAGCTACACCAGTATGTCCTTTACTTCCATTTGGATCAAGTCGTAGCACGAGATGGCGCATCGGCTGACATTCAAGTTTGAGCAACTTCGGAGCAGCTTTTACTTCGGTTCTATCGATTAACTTTGTCAACATCAGTAGTTTGGCAACTTAAGCTGTATCACGGACACTCAGGGTGTACTTGGTCCCATGTACCTCTGTTTTGTCATTTTCAATAGAACCCGCACATGCCTCTACTGATTTTTCAATAACAAACGGGTTTTTCGGGAGCGGGGTTTCGTTTTTTCCTGGGTCACCGCTACTTGCGGCCGCCATGTTGGCTTACGTTGGACTCCTTAATGGTAATGTCCCAAAAGAACGGAAGAAAGGTAACAAGGGAACGATCTTACCTTCTTTGTCCCTTCAACGTATGGTTTTCCTAGGTGTACGTGAAATTTTGCGCTCCCCTGTGTTCACACAGTTGCGGAAGACACTGTAGTACTCCTGGGATGGGATGGACACTTTTCAGATTTTCGAATTTTTATAACATTTTCAAACTTTTCAGTACTTTTTTTATTCTCTTTCTCTCCCTTCATACACAGCGCTACCCACACCATCGACGGTTGAATGAAAAACAGCCGGGCAGCCAGACGATGACTGTTTGCTTACGCCGGACAAAGCACGTGGCGAATACACTTTTACACTTTTATCAGCTGTTTTTCGGGCGATTTTCACCAAACCTTCAGTACTTCAGCACTTGATATGCCGATCGAATTACGTTTCGACCGCCGCGGTCGCGAAAAACTAGGAAAAATGACCTGGTTTGTTTCGCGAGCGCGAACTATACCACCGCAAGTGACGGTGTGTAGGAACGTGACGTTTTTAGGTGCGAAATCATGTTTTGGCGCATGAGCGAAACGACGATTTTGCAAAAAAAAACAACTTAAGCGCTATGCTCTCCTTGCAGAATCGCAAGCGAGTTTGCTCGCATGAGGTTTCGATGCTTGAGTAAGATTCTACCAGCACCGTTGGCGACATACTATTTGAAGATTGCGTTAGCTAACTAATGAAACTTGCATATGGCTAGGGACAGCCCTGCACAAAAATGGATTTAGTTGGATTGGTTTAATTGTTGATAGTGTCTAACAGCGAAATTGCCTGCAGTTCGTCTAAGTAACTCTTTTCGAATCATTAAATAGACAAGATCAATTGGTTTCTTTTACCAATAGCACTCTATGTACTCTTGAACTCTGATTGGTCGGTAGAACCATATTCCGTTGGATTGACATGACGTTAGTGTTGTTCGAAAATGAATGTAGTTAAATAAAATTTGAATCTATATAAAGTATATATTTATCAACATAGAAAAAAATGCTAGCCGAGCATTGGAAAAAATTGTATCCGAACAGAATGTGTGAAGTAGAAACTGATAAGCTGATCTGCATGAAAAACCTTCTTCAGTTCTCTGGCAATTGTAGTTCATAAGACAACTGCAAATTGTAGACCATTCAGCTTATGACTTTGTTTACATATTTTAGTAGAGATTGCGGAGACAACTGTTTTATCAGTTTTCTCAAATGTGAAATATCTCTAATGGAGGTCAACTCAGAATAACATCCGTTATGTGGCTCGACAACCATGCAGCTACGACTCCATCAACCATTATTATCGTCTAAGTAAACTAGATAAATGCCATTTTGCAAAGCTCATCTAAAACAACCGGTTCAATGTTTTCGCAAATAGTTCTCATAACCCCAAAAAACTCATTGCACATTCGATCCATTACTCTTAGCCATTTAGCAGTTCATAGCATCGGATTAGATCCCAGCAAATGGCCCAACATATCGTATCCCACCCCGGCGCCCGTCCCCCGCCCGCAGGTCGTCGTCCGTATCCAAGAATCCGTTCCATTCCGTTCCCAGAAAGAATAGCAGAATGGCTTTGCACAACAAGGCAAGGCAAGGCAGCCATGGCCGCCTTCATCCAATTAGCTCACCATTTCTCGATTGTCGTTTGTGCTTGGTCATACGATTCCGTCATTACCCGAGACAAGCACTCAGTCACTCGTTTCGTTTTGTGTCGTTCGGGGTTCGATTGCTTGTATACCCGATAAGTGAATCGGGCGAAAGCAGACGTCGCACATGGAAGCAAGCGGGGCGAACATGTGGTCAAAATTGTGGACAAACCTTGGCTGACTCGACGACTTCCCTCTCGCTCAGAATTGATGATGAATTTAGTTCTGCTAGAAAAATGAATTTTAATTTTCAAACTTTTCTAAATTTAGTGCTGGTGGTGCCTTTATCAAAAAACGAGAAAAACAGCTAAGAGAAGTCAAAATTGCACTTTAGAAGGATAGATTCCACTGTTTCCATCAATTCTTATCGAATTGTGGTGTGGTAATTTGAATGCATTGCAGCTATTTTTGGGATTTTTTTAGAAAGAAAAACAATGTTTTGTCGGTAGCTCTGGGATACAATGGCCGATTAGGTCAATTTTCATTAGCAAACAATGAGACTGGACAATGCGTCTAATGTAACTTATTGCAAGAAAATTGAAAATTTCTCTTTCTCGAGTGGGTCGTGTAGTACGAACACCAATTTTGTTTTTTTTTTCAACATCGATATTTTATAGTTTGTTAAGTGGAATGATCTCACCTTAGGGTGTGCTAGTACTACTCCTTCCGAGATCATCAATTTGTAACTTTACAAAGCCGTACAGTAAGGCCGTATTCAGAGAGTTGGAGAGCATGTGCCGGCATTACCACGTGGGAGCAAAATTTGTAAATTTATTAAAGCAGTTTCTTTTAGGCTGCGATTAAAGAATCGGACGAGTAGATTCTCTTGTGCCATTAAATAATATCGTGGGGCAGCAGGGACTACGTCCAAGTGCTTGACGATTCTTTCCCTGGCCACTGCGAGTTGCGGAACTTGTCCACTGACAAATCGGTGTGTTGGCGACGCTCTCTGATTGTCCACCACTTTTTAACGGTTATTATTCAAGCGAACGATCCTGTCAAATTAGCTAAGACAGAACTCCACTGCATTGTTAATACATACGTTGGCTGGCGATTAAGCTACGAGAACTTCTCGAGCCATTATGGAGGTAGCGATAGTGTTCGATTTTGCTTATGTTGCGTACTTTAGACTAATGGACCACCATCGAGTTCGATGCTTTTTCGTCGCTTCTGGTGCTTCATGCTGCTGTAATTGTGAGTGACAAATATTATCTCCGAAAATTAAAACTTTGTTCCTATTCACCGAAAGAAGCAGTTTGTGGACGTTGCCAACAAACGTCGAGCTGCTCTCGTGAAGGTGTCTTCTACTATCTAAAGTTGATGAACTCCGATTCTTCCGAACTCTGATCATTGTAGTGACGGAATCCAAAAAAATGAAATGAGGAACCTGATAATATGTGGAAGCCGTCAGGCTTGCATAGTTGCGGAATTTTAATCGTCGCGAGAGGATGAAGATATTTTTTTTTCTTTATTTCGGTGAATTTTGCAATGACTTCAGTTCTTTATTTCAATGAAGATAACTATTTGGTGATTGTTGGATAGTGTGACTTGCACATAGCTTGGGCCGATTTAAATGCTATTTTTTTGCTATTTGAAAAAGCCATCAGACAAAGCAAAGTGTGATTAACCAAGGCGGATTCTAAGTAGTTGAATCCGAGCAATGCGTAATCGGATCTCGCTAATCAGCAGGGTATGGTCCGACGCAATGCCAGCGCTGTGTTAATTCCGGCCATCAAGGCAGATGCAAATATGGTCGATTAGATTTTCAGACGTTGTGACACTTAAGTCCCTCCAAGCAGGAATTTCTCCCGAAGTTTCGTCAAGCTGAAATTCTTTCGAAAACTCCTTCAAGCTGGAATTCTTTCGAAAGTTCATCCAAGGAAGAATTCCTCCATAAGTTCTTCCAAGCAGGAATGTCTTCGGCAGCTCTTCCAAACAGGAATTCCTCCACAAGTTCCTCCAAGCAAAAATGCCTCTGGAAGTTCCTCCAGACAGGAATTCCTTCGGAAACTCCTCCAAGCTGAATTTCCTACAGGAATTTCTCCGGAAGTTCCTCCGCAAGTTCCTCCAGGATTTTTTTCCAGAAGTTCCTCCACAAATTCCTTCGGAAGTTTCTCCAGGAATCGCTTCGAAAGATCCTCTGGAAATTCCTCCAGAAATTCCTCCGGAGTTTCATCCAAGAAGTTCATTCAAACAAGAGTTTCTCTGGAAGGACATCCAAGCAGGAATGCCTCCGGAAGTTTCTACAAGCAGGCATTCCTTCGAAAGTTCCTCCAAGCAGGAATTCCTAAGTAAGTTCCACCAAACAGGAATTTCTTAGGAAGCTCCTCCAAGCTGGAATTCATTCGAAAGTTATTCTACACAGGAATTCATTCGGATGTTCCTCCAAGCTGGAATTCCTTCGAATGTTCCTCCAAGCAAGAATTCCTTCGGAAGCACATTCAACCTGGAATTCCTTCGAAAGCACCTGAAAGCAGGAATTCATTAGGAAGTTCCAACAAACAGGGATTTCTTAAGAAGCTCCTCCAAGCTGGAATTCCTTCGAAAGTTCTTCTAAGTAGGAATTCATTCGAAAGCTCCTCCAAGGTGGAATTCCTCCGAAAATTCCTCCAGGAATTCCTCCGGAAATTCCTCCAGGAATTCCTCCGGAAATTCCTCCAGGAATTCCTCCGAAAATTCCTCCAGGAATTCCTCCGGAAATTCCTCCAGGAATTCCTCCGGAAATTCCTCCAGGAATTCCTCCGGAAATTCCTCCAGGAATTCCTCCGAAAATTCCTCCAGGAATTCCTCCGGAAATTCCTCCAAGAATTCCTCCGGAAATTCCTCCAGGAATTCCTCCGGAAATTCCTCCAGGAATTCCTCCGGAAATTCCTCCAGGAATTCCTCCAGGAATTCCTCAGGAAATTCCTCCGGAAATTCGTCCAGGAATTCCTCCGAAATTCCTCCCGAATTTTCTCCGAAATTCCTCCCGGATTTTCTCCGAAATTCCTCCCGAATTTTCTCCGAAATTCCTCCCGGATTTTCTCCGAAATTCTTCCAGGAATTCCTCCGGAAATTCCTCCAGGAATTCCTCCGAAATTCCTCCAGGAATTCCTCCGGAAATTCCTCCAGGAATTCCTCCGAAATTCCTCCAGGAATTCCTCCGGAAATTCCTCCAGGAATTCCTCCGGAAGTTCCTCCAGGAATTCCTCCGGAAGTCCTTCAGGAATTCCTCCGGAAGTTCCTCCAGGAATTCCTCCGAAGTTCCTCCAGGAATTCCTCCGGAAGTTCCTCCAAGAATTCCTCCGAAGTTCCTCCAGGAATTCCTCCGGAAGTTCCTCCAGGAATTCCTCCGGAAGTTCCTCCAGGAATTCCTCCGGAAGTTCCTCCAGGAATTCCTCCGAAGTTCCTCCAGGAATTCCTCCGGAAGTTCCTCCAGGAATTCCTCCGAAGTTCCTCCAGGAATTCCTCCGGAAGTTCCTCCAGGAATTCCTCCGGAAGTTCCTCCAGGAATTCCTCCGGAAGTTCCTCCAGGAATTCCTCCGAAGTTCCTCCAGGAATTCCTCCGGAAGTTCCTCCAGGAATTCCTCCGGAAGTTCCTCCAGGAATTCCTCCGAAGTTCCTCCAGGAATTCCTCCGGAAGTTCCTCCAGGAATTCCTCCGGAAGTTCCTCCAGGAATTCCTCCGGAAGTTCCTCCAGGAATTCCTCCGAAGTTCCTCCAGGAATTCCTCCGGAAGTTCCTCCAGGAATTCCTCCGGAAGTTCCTCCAGGAATTCCTCCGGAAGTTCCTCCAGGAATTCCTCCGGAAGTTCCTCCAGGAATTCCTCCGGAAGTTCCTCCAGGAATTCCTCCGGAAGTTCCTCCAGGAATTCCTCCGAAGTTCCTCCAGGAATTCCTCCGGAAGTTCCTCCAGGAATTCCTCCGAAGTTCCTCCAGGAATTCCTCCGGAAGTTCCTCCAGGAATTCCTCCGGAAGTTCCTCCAGGAATTCCTCCGAAGTTCCTCCAGGAATTCCTCCGGAAGTTCCTCCAGGAATTCCTCCGGAAGTTCCTCCAGGAATTCCTCCGGAAGTTCCTCCAGGAACTCCTCCGGAAGTTCCTCCAGGAATTCCTCCGGAAGTTCCTCCAGGAATTCCTCCGAAGTTCCTCCAGGAATTCCTCCGAAGTTCCTCCAGGAATTCCTCCGGAAGTTCCTCCAGGAATTCCTCCGGAAGTTCCTCCAGGAATTCCTCCGGAAGTTCCTCCAGGAATTCCTCCGGAAGTTCCTCCAGGAATTCCTCCGGAAGTTCCTCCAGGAATTCCTCCGGAAGTTCCTCCAGGAATTCGTCCGGAAGTTCCTCCAGGAATTCGTCCGGAAGTTCCTCCAGGAATTCGTCCGGAAGTTCCTTCAGGAATTCCTCCGGAAGTTCCTTCAGAAATTCCTCCGGAAGTTCCTTCAGGAATTCCTCTGGAAGTTCCTTCAGGAATTCCTCCGGAAGTTCCTTCAGGAATTCCTCTGGAAGTTCCTTCAGGAATTCCTCCGGAAGTTCCATCAGGAATTCCTCCGGAAGTTCCTTCAGGAATTCCTCCGGAAGTTCCTTCAGGAATTCCTCCGGAAGTTCCTTCAGGAATTCCTCCGGAAGTTCCTTCAGGAATTCCTCCGGAAGTTCCTCCAGGAATTCCTCCGGAAGTTCCTCCAGGAATTCCTCCGGAAGTTCCTCCAGGAATTCCTCCGGAAGTTCCTCCAGGAATTCCTCCGGAAGTTCCTCCAGGAATTCCTCCGGAAGTTCCTCCAGGAACTCCTCCGGAAGTTCCTTCAGGAACTCCTCCGGAAGTTCCTTCAGGAACTCCTCCGGAAGTTCCTCCAGGAACTCCTCCGGAAGTTCCTCCAGGAACTCCTCCGGAAGTTCCTCCAGGAACTCCTCCGGAAGTTCCTCCAGGAACTCCTCCGGAAGTTCCTCCAGGAACTCCTCCGAAAGTTCCTCCAGGAACTCCTCCGGAAGTTCCTCCAGGAACTCCTCCGGAAGTTCCTCCAGGAACTCCTCCGGAAGTTCCTCCAGGAACTCCTCGGTCACTTCCTCCAGGAACTCCTCCGGAAGTTCCTCCAGGAACTCCTCCGGAAGTTCCTCCAGGAACTCCTCCGGAAGTTCCTCCAGGAACTCCTCCGGAAGTTCCTCCAGGAACTCCTCCGGAAGTTCCTCCAGGAACTCCTCCGGAAGTTCCTCCAGGAACTCCTCCGGAAGTTCCTCCAGGAACTCCTCCGGAAGTTCCTCCAGGAACTCCTCCGGAAGTTCCTCCAGGAACTCCTCCGGAAGTTCCTCCAGGAACTCCTCCGGAAGTTCCTCCAGGAACTCCTCCGGAAGTTCCTCCAGGAACTCCTCCGGAAGTTCCTCCAGGAACTCCTCCGGAAGTTCCTCCAGGAACTCCTCCGGAAGTTCCTCCAGGAACTCCTCCGGAAGTTCCTCCAGGAACTCCTCCGGAAGTTCCTCCAGGAACTCCTCCGGAAGTTCCTCCAGGAACTCCTCCGGAAGTTCCTCCAGGAACTCCTCCGGAAGTTTCTCCAGGAACTCCTCCGGAAGTTCCTCCAGGAACTCCTCCGGAAGTTCCTCCAGGAACTCCTCCGGAAGTTCCTCCAGGAACTCCTCCGGAAGTTCCTCCAGGAACTCCTCCGGAAGTTCCTCCAGGAACTCCTCCGGAAGTTCCTCCAGGAACTCCTCCGGAAGTTCCTCCAGGAACTCCTCCGATAGTTCCTCCACCAACTCCTCCGGAAGTTCCTCCAGGAACTCCTCCGGAAGTTCCTCCAGGAACTCCTCCGGAAGTTCCTCCAGGAACTCCTCCGGAAGTTCCTCCAGGAACTCCTCCGGAAGTTCCTCCAGGAACTCCTCCGGAAGTTCCTCCAGGAACTCCTCCGAAGTTCCTCCAGGAACTCCTCCGGAAGTTCCTCCAGGAACTCCTCCGGAAGTTCCTCCAGGAACTCCTCCGGAAGTTCCTCCAGGAACTCCTCCGGAAGTTCCTCCAGGAACTCCTCCGGAAGTTCCTCCAGGAACTCCTCCGGAAGTTCCTCCAGGAACTCCTCCGGAAGTTCCTCCAGGAACTCCTCCGGAAGTTCCTCCAGGAACTCCTCCGGAAGTTCCTCCAGGAACTCCTCCGGAAGTTCCTCCAGGAACTCCTCCGGAAGTTCCTCCAGGAACTCCTCCGGAAGTTCCTCCAGGAATTCCTCCGGAAGTTCCTCCAGGAATTCCTCCGGAAGTTCCTCCAGCAACTCCTCCAGCAACTCCTCCAGGAACTCCTCCGGAAGTTCCTCCAGGAACTCCTCCGGAAGTTCCTCCAGGAACTCCTCCGGAAGTTCCTCCAGGAACTCCTCCGGAAGTTCCTCCAGGAACTCCTCCGGAAGTTCCTCCAGGAACTCCTCCGGAAGTTCCTCCAGGAACTCCTCCGGAAGTTCCTCCAGGAACTCCTCCGGAAGTTCCTCCAGGAACTCCTCCGGAAGTTCCTCCAGCAATTCCTCCGGAAGTTCCTCCAGGAATTCCTCCGGAAGTTCCTCCAGCAATTCCTCCGGAAATTCCTTCAGGAATTTCTCCGGAAAATCCTTCAGGAATTTCTCCGGAAGTTCCTCCAGGAACTCCTCCGGAAGTTCCTCCAGGAGCTCCTCCGGAAGTTCCTCCAGGAACTCCTCCGGAAGTTCCTCCAGGAACTCCTCCAGGAACTCCTCCAGGAACTCCTCCGGAAGTTCCTCCAGGAACTCCTCCGGAAGTTCCTCCAGGAACTCCTCCGGAAGTTCCTCCAGCAATTCCTCCGGAAGTTCCTCCAGGAATTCCTCCGGAAGTTCCTCCAGCAATTCCTCCGGAAATTCCTTCAGGAATTTCTCCGGAAATTCCTTCAGCAATTCCTCCGGAAGTTCCTCCAGGAATTCCTCCGGAAGTTCCTCCAGCAATTCCTCCGGAAATTCCTTCAGGAATTTCTCCGGAAGTTCCTCCAGGAACTCCTCCGGAAGTTCCTCCAGGAGCTCCTCCGGAAGTTCCTCCAGGAACTCCTCCGGAAGTTCCTCCAGGAACTCCTCCAGGAACTCCTCCAGGAACTCCTCCGGAAGTTCCTCCAGGAACTCCTCCGGAAGTTCCTCCAGGAACTCCTCCGGAAGTTCCTCCAGGAACTCCTCCGGAAGTTCCTCCAGGAACTCCTCCGGAAGTTCCTCCAGGAACTCCTCCGGAAGTTCCTCCAGGAACTCCTCCGGAAGTTCCTCCAGGAACTCCTCCGGAAGTTCCTCCAGGAACTCCTCCGGAAGTTCCTCCAGGAACTCCTCCGGAAGTTCCTCCAGGAACTCCTCCGGAAGTTCCTCCAGGAACTCCTCCGGAAGTTCCTCCAGGAACTCCTCCGGAAGTTCCTCCAGGAACTCCTCCGGAAGTTCCTCCAGGAACTCCTCCGGAAGTTCCTCCAGGAACTCCTCCGGAAGTTCCTCCAGGAACTCCTCCGGAAGTTCCTCCAGGAACTCCTCCGGAAGTTCCTCCAGGAACTCCTCCGGAAGTTCCTCCAGGAACTCCTCCGGAAGTTCCTCCAGGAACTCCTCCGGAAGTTCCTCCAGGAACTCCTCCGGAAGTTCCTCCAGGAACTCCTCCGGAAGTTCCTCCAGGAACTCCTCCGGAAGTTCCTCCAGGAACTCCTCCGGAAGTTCCTCCAGCAACTCCTCCGGAAGTTCCTCCAGGCACTCCTCCGGAAGTTCCTCCAGGAACTCCTCCGGAAGTTCCTCCAGGAACTCCTCCGGAAGTTCCTCCAGGAACTCCTCCGGAAGTTCCTCCAGGAACTCCTCCGGAAGTTCCTCCAGGAACTCCTCCGGAAGTTCCTCCAGGAACTCCTCCGGAAGTTCCTCCAGGAACTCCTCCGGAAAGTCCTCCAGGAACTCCTCCGGAAGTTCCTCCAGGAACTCCTCCGGAAGTTCCTCCAGGAACTCCTCCGGAAGTTCCTCCAGGAACTCCTCCGGAAGTTCCTCCAGGAACTCCTCCGGAAATTCCTCCAAGAACTCCTCCAGAAATTCCTCCAAGAACTCCTCCGGAAGTTCCTCCGAAAGTTTCTTCAAGCACTCCTCCGAAAGTGCCTCCAGGAACTCCTCCGGAAGTTCCCCAGGAACTTCTCCGGAAGTTCCACCAGGAGCTTCTCCGGAAGTTCCCCCAAGAACTCCTCCGGGAGTTTCCCCAGGAACTTTTTCAATTCATCTGGCCCCAAGGAATATCTTCAGGAATTCTTCGTTGGAAATCCTCCAAGGATCTCTTTGCAAATTCCTCTGGATTTTTTTTGAGAAATTACCAGGAACATTCTGCCGAAAAAAAATTCCTAAAAATTTCGACGGCTACTGCCTCCAAAATATCAGGTTTTTCAGGTTTTTCCTCAAGTCAATTTGCAGAAAATTCCGTCAGGAGATGCTATACGAATTGTTTTCTTCAGCAAGAATTTCCGACACAGTAAATTGTGTGGGAGGATCTGAAGGAGTTCCCAAAACATTTCCTGGAAAATTGTCAGAAAGAATTCCTGAAGAAATTTCTCTAGGGATCCAATATAAAAACAATCTTAAATAAGGAGTATCTCCAAAGTAAGTCTATAAAAATTTTGTAAAAGAAAATATTTATGAATTTCCAAACAAATCTGTATAAAAATTTAATGTTCTGTGTTTGTGTCCGCATAACTTGAAAACGGCTGAATGAATTCTCTTCAATCCCTCAGCAGTAACGTTCGTTATAGTTTCCAACAGGTTTATATGATATTTCCTCGTGCAAATATTAAGAGTTGAGTTGGGTAACTAGTGAATAACTAAAAATAAGAAATTTCTCACGGACAGTTCAAATTGTGCATTTTTGTCTACTTCGCAGGACAACATCTGCAGGGTCAACTTGTTTCAAATAAAACTCTGAAATAATTTCGGACTGAAACACTAAATATTTTACAGTAAATATTTTAGAGAGGATACTTGGGCCATTTCCATATTTTCCGAAAAAATAATTCCCTGTTTAAATATTTTTTCCGTAAAAAGAAAAGTTTCTTTTTGGCCAAGAACACCGAGCAAATTCAAATGTCATGTGATCTTACTTTTCAAATTTTAAATTAAAAAAAAACCCAGATTAATCCACCTAGCGGTGATTATGCCTTTCTCGTGCGGTAAAAAAATAGTATTTTGGGCATTACTTCTGAATTTTCAGTAGGAAATAATGATACAAGATAAACAATAAGGCAGAATACTGCGTCGAATGCAGCCTGTTGTGAGGGAATCCGTTTAGGGTAAGTGCATTAAAAGTGAGCTAGACTTTTTTACGCACTTTTTTTATGAGGAAAAGTATTTTGGCCATAACTTCCAAGCCCATAGTCCGATCCAGCCAATTTTCAATAGGAAACAATGGGGCAGTATAATGCGTCGAATGCAACCTGTTGCGAGTAAATTGGTTGAGGTTAAGTGCAAAAAAAGTGAGCTAAACTTTTTGCTCTTTTGGTGCGCACACACACACATACACACACACGCACACACACACAGACATCACCTCAATTCGTCGAGCTGAGTCGATTGGTATATAACACTATAGGTCTCCGAGCCTTCTATAAAAAGTTTGTTTTTGGAGTGAACATATAGCCTTTACGTATACTTAGTATACGAGAAAGGCAAAAAGGAATATGTATTTAATGCGAAAGGGCTCTAGGGACTCACATGGGCATGCTTGGTTGCATTCGTTATGAAATACTTCTGAATCTGTACATTTTGTTCCCATTGACGTTAGTAGAACGAAATTTTCTACAATCTTTATGATGGCATCCGTACCCCATCCGATCTTGCAAATAAAAATGAACATTCCTGGAAATATAACAAACTAGCAAACGACAGGAAATAAATGAGACAACCAATCGCTTAGGATACGCACGGGAGCCAGCTGTTTGACATCATGATTCTCATGATTTCTTGATCGCGGTATTCAACATGTTTACTTAAAACGCGTACTTCCCAACATGTATTTAGGTAAAGTATTTCTCTTAATACAAGTTGCCGTACAGATTGTTGTACACTTGTACGTTTATTTATTCAAACGGATATGATTAAATTTGCCTAAAAAGTTTAGTCACCAGATGAATCATAGCACATATGTACCATTCGTCTCCATATTCTGTTATGCTTATATGCTGCTGAACATTTCTAATGAACATACTTACCATTCCCCCCCCTTACCATACTCGTGAGACATACAGATATCGTATTAACTTAGGTTATGGTATCAACTTCGTATTTTAACTTTAATGAATGTTAAATATGAATATCTATTGTATGATTGCATGCATGTAAACATGAAAATAACTTCAACGCCATCAAAGCGATGAAGAAGGTAGGACCTCATTTCCTGTGACCAAGAAACCTCGGAATTTTCCCAAAAAATCAACTAACGCCAGTCATCAGTTGATTTTAGAGGTCGAAAATTACAATAGCAACACATGAGCATCACGAGTACAAAAACATTTTCAAGTTTTGTCGTCCAGTGTTATCGTTTGAATAAAAAAATTGAGAAGTTGTCGCCGGCGACAACTCGCCTACCTTCCTCATTTGAAAAGTTCTGAACTCAGATCAACTCAGATCGTGTATATAGGGGTAAGGTCATTAGCTTGCTACCATTTCAGTAATCCAACTTTGTTGAAATCCATTGAAATTATGTACTCAATCGGAAGATTCACAGCTCAAAGCGAACTGTGATTGTGTTTATATTTTGGCCAAGATTTAGCTAATATGTTCCTTAGTGTGTCATAGTGCCACGACGTCAACTACACACATGCTCTAGAGAAGTTATTCAGTTTGTTCAGAAAAACGAAAATGATATGAAGTTCATTCACTTACTAGTTCTGTTGAACATATGTGATAAACTTCTATAGAGATTTTTTCAAGCTCATGTATCGGACAGGTTTACTTTCAGAACAATGATAATATTTCATATTAAAGTAACAAAGGTAACTCTTTTGGCATCTGATATTTTAAAAGGTTTCAAAATTCATTTTAGTTGGTGTCAAAAAACTGAAAGTCGATCTGAATATTCATACGGAGAAAGATGCCTTCATTAAATTTAAGTCTAACCAATGGTCTTATCATTTGAAATGACAAATGTTTAACATCATTCAGTTTTCCCTGCTATAAGAAAGATATCGAAAACCAAATTTGCTCTCCATTGTGGCAAAGTGTGCACTCGGCCATTTGTCCAGATTTATTCTGCCAAATCCAGAAGCCCACCCATACATACTGGCCTGGCCTGTCTCTGCTATTTCCGCTTCCGTCGACTCTTGCCCTCTCGATATAATGAATGACTCCGGATGACTCCGGCCGGCATTTTGCGGAGCTCAGGATTTGCTTCAGCTCGTCCGTTCGCTGCCGCCATGTATGTGTGTGTGGGACTACTGACTGACTGAGTACAAGTTGGTGGTCCATTGGTCCGTGTAAACATCAAGTCGTCGTCGTCATCAGTCCGAATTAGATGTGAAACATAAACCCCAAGACATGGATATGGGTGACGGCAGCGGCACAGAAAGAAAACGAACCAGTTTGTCTATTTATTTTCACAATTGATATCAATCTATTCCATTGCGGGGGAAAACCCTTAGCCGGTCGAGCTCTGTAAGCTTTGTCATCCATTTCTTTGCGTTGTTGGCAGCCAATTGAAGTACATGTGCATTAGGAGACAGGGTTTATAAGTAGGAAGCGGTAGCGAGTAGCCATTACTGTCATGTTGAACCGAAATCGATTTACCACTGAGTGAGTTCATTTTTACATCATTTGATAAATAGGAAACTCGATGTGGATTTGGTTTTGAATCGATTGGGCTAATTTTGATTTTGACATAACGAACAACAGGGAATTTATACTCCTTTGTATTCTACTGTATCTCCATGGAAAATTTGGTTAAAATTTTCATAAGAAATTCTTCCCAGCTTTCATGGGAGGTTCTTTTTTTTGTTTTTTTTTTTGTGTTATTTGAGAGGTTTTCCGCCCTTTGCTGGCTCACCTCTTAGGTAGGATTCTACTAAATCATCATGACAAACTCATACAATCCATTTTCCATGTATTTCCTTGGCTTAATTCTTTCGAGTTTTCCTTTAACCGTCTTAAATTGTATCTAATTTTATTGTCTAATCAGAATTGTTGGCCTATTTAAGATTAGCTTTTCCGAAGAATCTATTTTTTGTGCCTAGAACTGTCGGCCTATAAAACACCAATAAAACCAATAAAAGAGTCATCTGGCTGTTATTTGGACGAATACATATGGCAGATAATTTTATTTGACCAATGTTGTCGTTTGACCTATCGGGTCATATGGCCGAACAAATCGTTTGCGGGGTTGTTATAACCCGGCTTTTCACGGATTTGTCGCGTATTTGCTCTACCAGTGGCGAGAATCGCGGTTCTGGTAAATGCTGACGCGAAATTCAGGGATTTATGTTTATACTCCCTTGAAAATCGAGGCTCTAGCATTTTTGAAAAATTGATTCAACAAATTCAAACTGTTACTGTTACTCTGGGATTCAAACATGTAATAGCCAAATAATGTTCCAATTATCGTATGAGTGTTAGTTGTTATCTACACGATACTTGGTAGACCCTCTGTTAACCTGTCAAATTCATCAAAATTATCGATTACCGAAAAGCCAAATTATCTCTTGAACTAAATCTAAGTTTCCGACGTTTTCGCGAGAATCGTAAATCATTGTCACGTTTTAGGCAACGTCACTTTGCCTTTTTTGCACTCCATGGGTGATATCGTCGGAGTCACATGTTTTGATATTCGCATCTGTCTCACCAGAACTAAACTGAAGTCACACGTATTGGCGCTGGTTGTTATCAACTGTGTCCACTCGGTTGACTGATAGAAAGTTTTTTTTATTTTTGCGGCCTTCTGTTGCATCCGGTTTTGCTCCTTTTCGACTCCCAGTACTCCAGGATGTTCTTTCCAACTTTTCGCTATCTATTTATTTTGTGCTGTAAAATATTATTATAACTCTTTCCCCTTTTAGTTATAAGTATAGCTATTTTCTCGGATCCCAACATTTCTGCCGTTTCGCGACCATTTTTTTTCTTCTTTTCTTCGTTTTCTCGTTTGTGGACACATGTTATAAACATTGAGACTCCATGAAAAATCACTGTTGGTGGCACATTCAACGATCCACTGCTCGTGAGAGATAGATTTTCAATAGACTATACAATCCTTCTGACTGGGTACTTGTTTATTCATAAGCAGCAGAATCGCTTTACTTGTGCATGCCCCTCTGCTCCAATATGAATTGTGCTGTGATAATGACACCATTATTCTTTGTATCATGGACAGAGCACCATAATGCCAATGGCTATCGCGTTACCCTCAGAGAAGGAGTGTACCACCTCTTAAATCGGGTACCGTCCCATCGTGCAGGTAACGGCCATCCGTCACCCAATTGCCGTTACCGACAGCGACGTTGTGCAGGTCGAACAGCAGGGCGACATAGATCATTGGCTCCGAGACTGACTGCCACAGCAGCTGCTGGGCAGATGCGCAGTTAGTAAGATTCAGCTTTGTTAACTCAACGACGACATCGACGGTCGCAGGACTTGTGCCCTGACTTAAAGCACTGATAGCACCTGCCCATCCATCCTCCAGTCCATATCTATTGCCAAAGACCAGAACTGACAAACGTTTCGTTGAATGTTGCTGGCAGTTGCTTACTGGACATACTGACCAGCAGATCTTTAACTACCCTCGCTCCATGACCTTTTTGGCTTCTGCGACCCATAACCTAAAGTAGGTTCCAAAGGGACCGCCTCTTAAGCGTATAGAGGTCTTCTCGACTTATGTACCGCATTGCTATCTGACGGCAGAGACAGCTTCGTCCGCGTTCATGACCTTGTCCAGTTGTTTGCACTGGAGGGTGACTTCCGCCCCGGTTCGAGATGCGCTCGACTTCCGCTTTGCCCTACTGACCAGCTGCCAGGGATTTTCGATTCCTTGGCACCGGCTGGCTGGTACCATCTTGCGGCCTAGCGACTTGCGTCTGGTTGGTGCCTTTCGCCTTTTTGGGCCGAGAAGTTGCACTCTCGGGTCGACGCCCTTTGCACTTCTCTGCACTCCAATCTGCTCCGCCCAGATGACGTGGCCCTTATGGTCTGAGCGCTTCGGCGGATTGCTGTCTGGGCCGTTTTGGGTCAGGCGCAGTCTATTCCTCATTAGCCGTCAGGGCGAAATTGATGGCCTGCGTCCACCAAGTTCTAGGCAGGCCTCCTAACTGGTACAGGCCTTGGGAAGTGGTCGTTAAGCTCTTGGGCATAGTTTTTACTGCGTCCATTTTTTCGCTTATCCTTAATCGATTTGCTTGTAACAAGTTGCATTAAACAAATAATACTGTAAGATTGTTCCCTATTGAGAATTGTTTGGATCGGACTATGGGATCGAAAGTTACGGCCAGAATTTATTTTTTTGCGCAAAATACGCGTAAAAAAGATAACATATTAAGGTGCTAACCTTGACCAAATTTGCTCGAAAAGAGATGTGTTCGACGGAAAATCCTGCTTCGTTGTTTTCTATTAAAAATTACAGTTCTCAAAAATAAGCGAATAGCCTTGAAAATTTCTGTTCATGGGCTTCGAGTGTTTTCTTCAGAATTAGAGAATTGCATCAGTTTTCAACAGTAAATTGTGCAAAATTGTTTCAGTTCTGTTTCAATAGTTTGCATGTTGGATAATAACGGTTCGACGTGTTGATTCCTGATTTGCAGCTTTATATTCAATTCATAGAGATGTTTGGTGATATCTAATATGAAGACTGTATGCTAGAACTGGCGAAGTATTTTGTAGCTGTGTACCGTTTTCAAAGTTCTGTGCAAAGTTATCCTAACCCGGGTTCATGAGATGATCGATGTGACTCTCCAACAGCAACAGGCCAGATTCCGTGCCAAAAGATCCTGTGACAATATGGTCCACGCTCCGAATAATTTTGGAGCAGGTCAACGTATTCCAAGAGTCCCTTTATTTGGTATTCATTGACTACGAATAAGCTTTCGACCGTCTCAATCACGAGAATATGTGGAACGCCTTAAGACGTAAGAGGCTTCTTGAGAAAATCATCGGCCTCATCGTGGTACAGTACGAGGCCTTCTCGTGTAGAGCGCTGTTCAATGGGGTCTTGTCCGACCCTATCCGGGTCGTAGCTCGTGTGAGGCAAGGATGTATTCTATCAACGTTACTGATCCCCATCGTAATCAACGAAATTCTGGTAGGTGTGATTGACCGTGAACCAAAGCAAACCGCGGGCTGCTATGGCAGTCTATATATCACCTGAGATCAATAACCATGGAGCAAACGACTTCGAATTGGCTGACGACGATGCACTCCTCGTTCAACGGCGCCCTGATATGCAGAGTAAGTCCAACGACCTTGCCGAGCGCTCCCTTTCGGCATGTTTAGTCATCAACGTCAACAAAAACAAATCGTTAGATACAAACATGGCGACCTTTTCCAGTTTCATAGTAGACGGGTAATCAGTGCAGAATGTTGAAAGCTTCCAATATCTTGATAGCCAAATGGCGTCAGACGGCGGTACCAAGATCTACATAGGCAAGCGTTTATACATAAAGAAAATCTAGTGGTAGACCCGAAGGCCCGTTGTATACTGCATTCTGATGTCTGTGTTAGGAATGCACGGGACTGGTTATAAAAAATTTTTTATTGGCTCTGATAAGAATTGAAAATTTCAATAGCTTACCGTTAATAATCTTAAGATTCAATGAAATTGACAAATTGCTGGAGAATGCTTGAATCGATTGATATATAAATCTTCAAAATCCATTGAAACATAAAGGCGCTAGTAACGTTCGAAATCTTCCCTTTCAGCGTAACGCTCTCGACTCCCAAAAATCTAAATGACACCCAGTATAGTAAAGAAAGACGTCAGTCCTACATCAGCGGTTCTCAACCTTTTTCTTGAAAGGTACCCCTTCAAACATTTGCATTAATTGAGGTACCCCCTCTTGAAAGTAGGCTTCCGCAGCTCTTGATCAGAGGCTTTTTGTAGAGAGGCTTTCGAGTCTCTTAAATGGCGGCTTTTGAGTCACTTAGAAGGAGGCTTCCTTTGCATCTTGAAAGGACGCTTCTGAACCTATTGAAAAAATAATTCCGAGCTTCTTGGAAGGAGGCTTCCGAACCTTTTAAAAGGCGCTTTTAATCTCTTGAAAATATGCTTCCGCACCTCTTGATAAGAGGCTTCTGAGCGCCTTGTAGAGAGGCTTTCGACCATTTTGAATGGTGGCTTTTGAGCTACTTAAAAGGAGACTTCTTTGTATCTTTAAAAGATGCTTCTGAATCTCTTGAAAGTAGCCTCGGAAGCCTCCTTTCAAGAGGCTCGGAAGCCTACTTTCAAGAGGCTCGAAAGCCTCCTCTCAAAAGGCTCAAAAGCTTCCTTTCAATAGCGGAGACTTCCGAGCCTCTTGAAAGGAGGCTTCCGAGCCTCTTGAAAGGAGGCTTCCAAGCCTCATGATAGGAGGCTTCCGAGCCTCTTGAAAGGAGGCTTCCGAGCCTCTTGAAAGGAGGCTTCCGAGCCTCTTGAAAGGAGGCTTCCGAGCCTCTTGAAAGGAGGCTTCCGAGCCTCTTGATAGGAGGCTTCCGAGCCTCTTGAAAGGAGGCTTCCGAGTCTCTTGAAAGGAGGCTTCCAAGCCTCTTGAAAGGAGGCTTCCAGCCTCTTGAAAGGAGGCTTCTGAGCCTCTTGAAAGGAGGCTTGAGGCCTCTTGAAAGGAGGCTTCCAGCCTCTTGAAAGGAGGCTTCTGAGCCTCTTGAAAGGAGGCTTCCAGCCTCTTGAAAGGAGGCTTCCTGAGCCTCTTGAAAGGAGGCTTTCTGGCCTCTGGAAAGGAAGCTTCCAGCCTCTTGAAAGGAGGCTTCTGAGCCTCTTGAAAGGAGGCTTGAGCCTCTTGAAAGGAGGCTTCTGAGCCTCTTGAAAGGAGGCTTCTGAGCCTCTTGAAAGGAGGCTTCCGAGCCTCTTGAAAGGAGGCTTCTGAGCCTCTTGAAAGGAGGCTTCCAGGCCTCTTGAAAGGAGGCTTCTGAGCCTCTTGAAAGGAGGCTTCTGAGCCTCTTGAAAGGAGGCTTCTGAGCCTCTTGAAAGGAGGCTCTGAGCCTCTTGAAAGGAGGCTTCCAGGCCTCTTGAAAGGAGGCTTGAGCCTCTTGAAAGGAGGCTTGAGCCTCTTGAAAGGAGGCTTCCGAGCCTCTTGAAAGGAGGCTTCTGAGCCTCTTGAAAGGAGGCTTCCAGGCCTCTTGAAAGGAGGCTTCCAGGCCTCTTGAAAGGAGGCTTCCGAGCCTCTTGAAAGGAGGCTTCTGAGCCTCTTGAAAGGAGGCTCTGAGCCTCTTGAAAGGAGGCTTCCAGGCCTCTTGAAAGGAGGCTTGAGCCTCTTGAAAGGAGGCTTCCGAGCCTCTTGAAGGAGGCTTCCTGAGCCTCTTGAAAGGAGGCTTCTGAGCCTCTTGAAAGGAGGCTTCTGAGCCTCTTGAAAGGAGGCTTGAGCCTCTTGAAAGGAGGCTTCCAGGCCTCTTGAAAGGAGGCTTCCGAGCCTCTTGAAAGGAGGCTTCCGAGCCTCTTGAAAGGAGGCTTCCGAGCCTCTTGAAAGGAGGCTTCCGAGCCTCTTGAAAGGAGGCTTCCGAGCCTCTTGAAAGGAGGCTTCCGAGCCTCTTAAAAGGAGCTTCTGAGCTTTTTGGACAAAGGCTTTATGTCTCTAGAATGGAGGCTTCCAAGCATTTAGAACAATTAAGATTCTAGATTTAAGTCACTCGTAGTTTTGTCTTTTGATCTTTTGTCCCACAGCCAAGGTTTGCAGAAAACGCTCTCAATATGTAACAAACAACGATTAAAGAAAGACACGAATCATAACAAGCCATGATAACAAATTTATCAAACTTGTATACAAGTGCGAGAAAACAAATCGGATTGGCAGCCCCCACACAGAAGTGATGATTTTCGCTCATTTTGTGTTGCAGACCGCACAGCTGTGTAGAACAAGTTGAAATGCATCATCAGAACCAGTGCTCCCCGCGTTTGGAGCTTTTTAAAAAAAGTTATCATGAGGTATAGCCTCCCAAATCACTTCTTTTTCATGGCAGCTTTCGAAAAAATCTCTCGCAGTATTCTACATATCGTATATGTATACAGAGACGATAAGTGAGAGACTTTGTAATTCTCTTTTGGATTCAAACCCTTCCCACAGCCCTTCATATACTGTGTTGGTTTTGAATGACAAGATTCAATAGGCTTTGATATACTGATCGTCATGCATATTATGTGCAATACAAAGTTTGAAAATTTAAAAATACACGCCTATCAAAACATTATCAATAAGTTTTTATTTGAATTGCAATACATCCGCCATTACGCACTTTTGTTTGAGGTACCCCTTGAGGACAGCGAAGGTACCCCAGGTTGAGAACCACTGTTTTATTGGATCAAAAATGTCGTTTAACCCAACGCACACTGCTACTTTTGAGTAAACGTGATTGAAATTATTTTGGCTGTAAAAAGCATTTTAGAACTATACGTTTGTAAGTAAAGTGATTCCAGTAAATATTTCTGATTTTTTAGATGTATCTATTTTGTGATCAATCCTCCTGGAAGAGAAAAATTACATTTTTTGTTTATCGATTTTGGAAAAAAACGAAAAATAAGACGAGCCAGCCTTGAGCTGAAAGTGTCGCTTATAAAGACAAACAAAAATCACTTTGTTCAGCAATGTAGTAAAGTAAGTCATTTTTTTTGGTTAAAGACACTGTAGGTCTATCTTTAAATTTAGGTGGGCAAAAATGATTTTTCCATAAAACTTCTTTATATAACTTTATCTTTCTACAATTTTTAAATGTTCAACAATTTTAAGCGCTATAAAGAAGTCACGTTTTGCTATATTCATTATTTTTATCTCTTACATATAAAAAGATATTTGAGATATTCTAGCAAAAACCCAGATTAATCCACCTAGCGGTGATGGTGCCTTTCTCGACCTTCGTAAAATGTGTTTGCTTGAAAGTAGATGAGCTAGTAGCTAGGAGGTAAAAAGAAAAGCTTATTTGTCCGTTCTATGAAAATCGGATTATTTCAAGCAAATATATTGTAGATCCAGTTGAAAACGTGAGATCTCGGTTCGGGTTTCAACTTGATCTACAATATGCTAATAAGAATTTTGACAATTATTTTCCTTCTCCAATCTTTTTGATGTACATACCCCTGTTTTATTTTACCCAGTTATATATTTTAAGGATATCACATTTGGATGTTTGTTAGACTGAAGCTCTGACTACACAAAAAGAAAACGAAAATGTCATTCCCATCAAGCGAGCGGAGGGTAATATTTCAAGACAAAATTTTCAAAACGACTTATCTGCTTTTGTAAACAAAGATTCAAACGACGATTTGACGAATCTGATAACTCTCCCACTCAAACCAACACCACCGATAGGTAGGTGAATGTTTCCGCTACCTGTTGATGGTGTTGGTTTGCGTGGGAGAGCTATCAGATTCGTCAAATCGTCGTTTGAATCTTTGTTTACAAAAGCAGATAAGTCGTTTTGAAAATTTTGTCTTGATTTGTTATGATATAAATCTCATGACCGTCCTTCTGCCAAACTCCCGTATGAAGAGGGAGGGAAGTGTATCAGTGTGGAAGCATCCGATAGTTCGTTTTCGGAAAGAAATTATAGCCTTTCGGTACAACTTTGTTGCACAAGAAAGGCAAAAAGTATTTTGGCCATAATTTCTAAGGTAATAGTCCAATCTGGCCAACTTTCAATAGAAAATAATAGAACAGGATTCCGCGTCTAATGCAATTTGTTGTGAGTGAATCGGTTGAGGGTAAGTCCATTAAAAGTCAGCTAGACTTTTTTACTCGCTTTTTTATAACACTTAGTATATTTTGGCCATAATTTCTGTGTCCATGGTCTGATCTTCCAAATTTTCAATAGAAACAATACGACAGGATTCCGCGTCGAATGTAACTTGTTGGAATTAAATCGGTTGAGGATAAGTTCCAAAAAAGTGAGCTAAACTTTTCGCACTTTTGGTGCGCGCACACACACATAGAGACATCATCTCAGTTCGTCGAGCTGAGTCGATTGGTATATAACACTATGGGTCTCCAGGCCTTCTGTAAAAGTTTGGTTTTGGATCGAACATACAATCTTTTCGTATAAACCCAGATTAATCCACCTAGCGGTGATGGTGCCTTTCTCGACCTTCGTAAAATGTGTGTGCTTGAAAAAAGATGAGCTAGTGGCTAGGAGTAAAAAAGACAAATTTCTTTGTCCGTTCTATGAAAATCAGATTATTTATGGCAAAGATATTGTAGATCCAGTTGAAAACCGAAAATCATATTTTGTCCCATTTCCGGATGTCGCAACTGCATCGCTAGTGGTGCCCGACTATGGCACAGTTGCGCACTACTCGCGATGCAGTGGTTGCAACATCCGGAAATGCGAGAAAATGCGATTTCGCGGGACCTCGGTTCGGTTTTCAGCTTGATCTACAATATGCTAATAAGAATTTCGACATTTTTGTTTCCTTTTCCAATCTTTTTGACGTACATAACCCTGTTTTATTTCACCCAGTCATATATTTTAAGGATATCACTTTTGGATGTTAGTTGAACTGAAGCTCCGACTACACAAAAAGAAAACGAAAATGTCATTCCCATCACGCGAGCGGAGGGCAATATTTGTTAAGATATAAATCTCATGACCGTCTTTCTGCCAAACTCCCGTATGAAGTGGGAGAGACAGAGACATCATCTCAGTTCGTCGAGCTGAATCGATTGGTATATAACACTATGGGTCTCGAGGCCTTCTGTAAAAGTTTGGTGTTTGGAGCGAACATACAGCCTTTTCGTATAAAAAGGCTAAAATGGTGTTTCGGCCATAACTTCCGATCCCATAGTCCGATCTAGCCAATTTTCAATAGGAAACAATGGGACAGGATTCCGCCTCGAATGCAACTTGTTTCGTGTGAATCGATTAAGGTTAGGTGTCCGAAAAATAGGTGACATTTTTTGTGACTTTTATAAAAAAAGGTATTTTGGTCATAACTTCCAATCCCATAGTCCGACCTGTCCAATTTTCAATAGGAAACAATGGGAAAGGATTTTGCGTCGAATGCAATTTGTTGCGAGCAAATCGGTTGAGAATAAGTGCCTGAAAAATGAGTGACATTTCTTTTCGCAATATTTTCGTATGAATTTGTATTTTGGCCATAACTCTCTATCCCATAATCCGATCTGGCCAATTTCAAATAGGAAATAATGGGACAGGATTCTGCGTCGAATGCAACTTGTTGCGAGCAAATCGGTTGAGGATAAGTGTCCGAAAATGAGTGACATTTTTTACGCGATTTTTTTGTATGAATTTGTATTTTGGCCATAACTTTCGATCCCATAGTCCGATCTGGCCAATTTCAAATAGGAAACAATGGGACAGGATTCTGCGTCGAATGCAACTTGTTGCGAACAAATCGGTGGAGGATAAGTTCCCGAAAAATGAGTGACATTTTTTACGCGATTTTTTCGTAGGATTTTGTATTTTGGCCATAACTTTCTATCCCATAGTCCGATCTGGCCAATTTCAAATAGGAAATAATGGGACAGGATTCTGCGTTGAATGCAACTTGTTGCGAGCAAATCGGTTGAGGATAAGTGCCCGAAAAATGAGTGACATTTTTTACGCGATTTTTTCAAATGAATTTGTATTTTGGCCATAACTCTCGATCCCATAGTCCGATTTGGCCAATTTCAAATAGGAAACAATGGGACAGGATTCTGCGTCGAATGCAACTTGTTGCGAGCAAATCGGTTGAGGATAAGTGCCCGAAAAATGAGTGACATTTTTTACGCGATTTTTTCAAATGAATTTGTATTTTGGCCATAACTCTGGATCCCATAGTCCGATTTGGCCAATTTCAAATAGGAAACAATGGGACAAGATTCTGCGTCGAATGCAACTTGTTGCGAGCAAATCAGTTGAGGATAAGTGCCGAAAAATGAGTGACATTTTGTTGAGTAGTTTTGCACACACACACACACATACACACACACATACACACACACACACACACACACACACAGACATCACCTCGATTCGTCGAACTGAGTCGATTGGTATATAACACTATGGGTCTCCGGGCCTTCTATAAAAAGTTTGTTTTTGGAGCGATCATATAGCCTTTACCGTATACTTAGTATACGAGAAAGGCAAAAAGGCAAAAAAGGTATTTTGGTCATAACTTCCGATCCCATAGTCCGACCTGTCCAATTTTCAATAGGAAACAATGGGAAAGGATTCTGCGTCGAATGCAATTTGTTGCGAGCGGTTGAGGATAAGTGCCTGAAAAATGAGTGACATTTTTTACGCGATTTTTACGTAAAAATTTGTATTTTGGCCATAACTTCCGATTCCATAGTTCGATATGGCCAATTTTCAATAGGAAACAACGGGACAGGATTCTACGTCGACTGCAACTTGTTGTGAGTAAATCGGTTAAAAATAAGTGCCCAAGAAATGAGTAACATTTTTTACACGATTTTTTCGTATGCTTTTGTATTTTGGCCGTAACTCTCGATCCCATAGTCCGATCTGGCCAATTTCAATTACGAAACAATGGGACAGGATTCTGCGTCGAATGCAACTTGTTGCAAGCAAATAGGTTGAGAATAAGTGCCCGAAAAATGAGTGACATTTATTACAAGATTTTTTCGTATGATTTTGTATTTTGGCCATAACTTCCGATTCCATAGTCCGATATGGCCAATTTTCAATAGGAAACAATGGGACAGGATTCTACGTCGAATGCAACTTGTTGTGAACAAATCGGTTAAGAATAAGTGCCCGAAAAATGAGTGACATTTTTTACGCGATTTGTTTATATGAATTTGTATTTTGGCCATAACTTTCGATCTCATAGTCCGATCTGACCAATTTCAAATAGGAAACAATGGGACAGGATTCTGCGTCGAATGCAACTTGTTGCGAGCAAATCGGTTGAGGATAAGTGCCCGAAAAATGAGTGACATTTTTCACGCGATTTTTTCGTATGATTTTGTATTTTGGCCATAACTCTCGATCCCATAGTCCGATCTGGCCAATTTCAAATAGGAAACAATGGGATAGGATTCTGCGTCGAATGCAACTTGTTGCGAGCAAATCGGTTGAGGATAAGTGCCCGAAAAATGAGTGACATTTTTTGAGTAGTTTTGCGCACACACACACACACATACACACACACATACACACACACACACACACACACACACACACACACACACACACAGACATCACCTCAATTCGTCGAACTGAGTCGATTGGTATATAACACTATGGGTCTCCGGGCCTTCTATAAAAAGTTTGTTTTTGGAGCGATCATATAGCCTTTACCGTATACTTAGTATACGAGAAAGGCAAAACGTAAATTTTAAGTACAAGAAATCTCGTCGTAAATCTCTGTCCCCAAAGAAAATTCAACGATGGCCATTACATGATTGTTATACAATTAATATGTTATAATCAATACGGCAAGCATGTAAGAAATCGATTGATATCTTTATTATGGAGCCGAAAGGAAATTATATTAGAAAAATTTCTTAAGCAAGTGATAACTTCGTTCTTTTCATTAACTTCTTCTTCTTCTTCTTCTTATTGGCATTACATCCCCACACTGGGACAGAGCCGCCTCGCAGCTTAGTGTTCATTAAGCACTTCCACAGTTATTAACTGCGAGGTTTCTTAGCTAGGCTACCATTTTTGCATTCGTATATCATGAGGCTAACACGATGATACTTTTATGCCCAGGGAAGTCGAGACAATTTCCAATCCGAAAATTGTCTAG
Source organism: Armigeres subalbatus (assembly GCF_024139115.2). Lineage (NCBI taxonomy): Eukaryota > Metazoa > Arthropoda > Insecta > Diptera > Culicidae > Armigeres > Armigeres subalbatus. Next base: position 26,133,599 of record NC_085139.1, on the reverse strand, counting down.
ACCGGTACCGGGAATCGAACCCAGCCACCCTCAGCATGGTCTTGCTTTGTAGCCGCGCGTCTTACCGCACGGCTAAGGAGGGCCCAAACATAAATTAACATAATTTGCTAAAATTTTAGTTTTTGTTTTCAGATGGAACACGTCGAGCTATATTTTTGTTAAATATAGGAAAAGTTTTGTTACAGTGTTGGTACAGCTACTGTTTTGAAAAAAGTGCTAACAAAAAAAAAACGTTTGTGATTTTTGCCTTTCTCGTATACTAAGTATACGGTAAAGGCTATATGATCGCTCCAAAAACAAACTTTTTATAGAAGGCCCGGAGACCCATAGTGTTATATACCAATCGACTCAGTTCGACGAATTGAGGTGATGTCTGTGTGTGTGTGTGTGTGTGTGTGTGTGTGTGTGTGTGTGTGTGTGTGTGTGTGTGTGTGTGTGTGTGTGTGTGTGTGTGTGTGTGTGTGTGTGTGTGCGCAAAACTACTCAAAAAATGTCACTCATTTTTCGGGAACTTATCCTCAACCGATTTGCTCGCAACAAGTTGCATTCGACGTAGAATCCTGTCCCATTATTTCCTATTTGAAATTGGCCAGATCGGACTATGGGATCGAAAGTTATGGCCAAAATACAAATTCATACGGAAAAATCGCGTAAAAAATGTCACTCATTTTTCGGGCACTTATCCTCAACCGATTTGCTCGCAACAAGTTGCATTCGACGTAGAATCCTGTCCCATTATTTCCTATTTGAAATTGGCCAGATCGGACTATGGGATCGAAAGTTATGGCCAAAATACAAATTCATACGGAAAAATCGCGTAAAAAATGTCACTCATTTTTCGGGCACTTATCCTTAACCGATTTGCTCGCAACAAGTTGCATTCGACGCAGAATCCTGTCTCATTGTTTCCTATTTGAAATTGGCCAGATCGGACAATGGGATCGAAAGTTATGGCCAAAATACAAATTCATACGAAAAAATCACGTAAAAAATGTCACTCATTTTTCGGGCACTTATCCTCAACCGATTTTTTCGCAACACATTGCATTCGTCGCAGAATCCTGTCCCATTGTTTCCTATTTGCAATTGGTCAGATCGGACTATGGGATCAGAAGTTATGGCCAAAATACAAATACATACGAAAAAATCGCGTAAAAAATGTCACTCATTTTTCGGGCACTTATTCTCAACCGATTTGCTCGCAACAAGTTGCATTCGATGCAGAATCCTGTCCCATTGTTTGCTAATGATAATTGGCCAGATCGGACTATTGGATCAGAAGTAATGTCCAAAATACAAATTCATACGAAAAAATAGCGTAAAAAATGTCACTCATTTTTCAGGCACTTATCCTCAACTGATTTGCTCGCAACAAGTTGCATTCGACGCAGAATCCTGTCCCATTGTTTCCTATTTGCAATTGATCCTATCGGACTATGGGATCAGAAGTTATGGCCAAAATACAAATTCATACGAAAAATCGCGTAAAAATGTCACTCATTTTCGGGCACTTATCCTCAACTGATTTGCTCGCAACAAGTTGCATTCGACGCAGAATCCTGTCCCATTATTTCCTATTTGAAAGTGGTCAGATCGGACTATGGGATCAGAAGTTATGGCCAAAATACAAAATCCTACAAAAAATCGCGTAAAAATGTCACTCATTTTCCGGGAACTTATTCTCAACCGATTTGCTCGCAACAAGTTGCATTCGATGCAGAATCCTGTCTTATTGTTGCCTATTTGAAATTGGCCAGATCGAACTATGGGATCAGAAGTTATGGCCAAAATACAAATTCATACGAAAAAAACGCTTAAAAATGTCACTCATTTTTCGGGCACTTAGCCTCAACCGATTTGCTCGCAACAAATTGCATTCGACGCAGAATCCTGTCCCATTATTTCCTATTTGAAATTGTCCAGATCGAACTATGGAATCGAAAGTTATGGCCAAAATACAAATTCATACGAAAAAACGCTTAAAAATGTCACTCATTTTTCGGGCACTTATCCTCAACCGATTTGCTCGCAACACATTGCATTCGCCGCAGAATCCTTTCCCATTGTTTCCTATTGAAAAATGGCCAGGTCGGACTATGGGATCGGAAGTTATGGCCAAAATACAAATTTATACATAAAAATCGCGTAAAAAATGTCACTCATTTTTCAGGCACTTATCCTCAACCGATTTGCTCGCAACAAATTTCATTCGACGCAGAATCCTTTCCTATTGTTTCCTATTGAAAATTGGCTAGATCGGACTATGGGTTCAGAAGTTATGGCCGAAACATCATTTTTGCTTTTTATACGATAAGGTTGTATGTTCGCTCCAAAACCAAACTTTTACAGAAGGCCTGGAGACCCACAGTGTTGTATACAAATCGATTCAGCTCGACGAACTGAGATGATGTTTCTGTGTGTGTGCGCACACCAAAAGTGCGAAAAGTTTAGCTCACTTTTTTGGAACTCAACCGATTTAATTCCAACAAGTTTCATTCGACGCGGAATCCTGGAAGATCGGAACATGGGCACAGCAATTATGGCCAAAATATACTATGTGTTATAAAGCGAGTAAAAAGTCTAGCTGACTTTTAATGGACTTACCCTCAACCGATTTACTCTCAACAAATTGCATTAGACGCGGAATCCTATTCTATTATTTTCTATTGAAAGTTGGCCAGATTGGACTATTACCTTAGAAATTATGGCCAACATTCTTTTTGCCTTTCTTGTGCAACAAAGTTGTACCGAAAGGCTATAATTTCTTTCCGAAAACGAACTATCGGATGCTTCCACACTGATGCACTTCCCCCCCCCTTTTCATACGGGAGTTTGGCAGAAAGACGGTCATGAGATTTATATCATAACAAATATCAAATATCAAATATCCCTCCGCTCGCTTGATGGGAATGACATTTTCGTTTTCTTTTTGTGCAGTCGGAGCTTCAGTTCAACTAACATCCAAAAGTGATATCCTTAAAATATATGACTGGGTAAAATAAAACAGGGGTATGAACGTCAAAAACATTGGAAAAGGAAATAAAAATGTCGAAATTCTTATTAATATTAGCATATTGTAGATCAAGCTGAAAACCGAACCGAGGTCTCGCGACAATCGCATTTTCTCGCATTTTCTCGCATTTCCGGAGTAGTGCGAGTAGTATAGTGCAGTAGTAGGAGTAGTAGTAGGAGTAGCGCATCGCGAGTAGTGCGCAACTGTGTCATAGTCGGGCACCACTCGCGATGCAGTTGCGACATCCGGGAATGGGACAAAATATGATTTTCGGTTTTCAACTGGATCTACAATATCTTTGCCGTAATCTGATTTTCATAGAACGGACAAAGAAATTTGTCTTTTTTACTCTTAGCTACTAGCTCATCTATTTTCAAGCACACACATTTTACGAAGGTCGAGAAAGGCACCATCACCGCTAGGTGGATTAATCTGGGTTTTTTATTTTCTACCCGTCAGGTAAGCACGCTGCAAAAGCGTTCAAGAGCCTAGTCAGTCATAGTACGCGGATGGGTTGTACGCAAATGACTGCACATAGATAACGAAGGTTCAGTTGTAGAAGAAAGCATTTCGGTGCGACAAAATATCTGCGACTTCCGTCCTAGAAGTGTCGAACATATTTTTGCAATGATTTATCGAATAAACATTTCCTATTTAATTGCATGAACCGCTCTGTAAACCGAACATATTCCAAATATATTCAGATTAAGAAATTGTTATTCATTCGGGTTTTTTTTTTCATTTTATCTGGGCGCATGTGTGACAAGTTTGCTAAAGCATCCCTCCCACGCTTATTGAAACATGAGATGCTTTTCCGCTTACCTGAAGAACCGCTCAATCCATTATTTCCACATGTCTTCCTTCTCACTGCTCTTACGTTCAAACAGATCGCTGTCATCGACTCCGCTGTCACCGTCGTCGACATCGCAACCCACCACGAGAAGAAAAAAAAATAACATTTCGCAATAAATATTTGTCAAAATTAAGCCCGTGTTGTCTGGGAAGGATCAGTGGTGCTGCTGCTGCTGCTGCTGGTGGTTGGTCGAAGTACATGTCCAAATACATTGCTTTCTTCATGCTTTCGTGCTCGTTCGGGTTCGCCTGCCGAAAGGAAAACCTTCCCCGGAAAGACAAATGTTTTTCTCGTCCGAACAATTCCGCTGTCAAGCTTAGTCGAATCATGTGTCAATTAAGCGCGTTATAAATTTTCCCTTCTCGAGCATCTTTGACAAATGCGTGCCGTTTGTTTTCCGTTGCCGGCGTCGTCGTCTCGGTTAGAAAGAGGTTGTTTTCGAGGACGACTTTTTCTGATAGCAAAAAACATTCAAAATTCCGATGGCAATCTCTAAGTTTTCTTGGTACCATTCCAGCTCGTCGAACATTCGGGTTGGAATTCCACTTTCTTGCAAAGTTTTACCACTTGTTCAACCAGCACGCACGCTTCGAGGGGGCTATTAGAAATGGTCAGAGTGGCTGTCGAACCCAATGGAGCGTGGCCTTAATCCTCATCGAATTTATGAGCGCATTTGAGCGTAATCACACGTCGTTTTGGACATTTATCCGAAATAAGGCGATCTCGTTCCGGCAGCGCCGCTGCCTGTGCTTCATAAGCAGCCATTAATCCGTTAAAAGCTCCCATCATCTCATCGTCCAGCCCCGGCAACTGACCTGTGCAGTGGAACGACGACCAACCCACCAAGACGACGACGTGTGACAAGTTGCTATGCGTGTGTGGATGTGGGAAGAAAAGTTCCATTTTTCTTCATTTCACACTTCCTTTGAGCGATCCGAAAATCCCAAAGGAGCTGTGCTCCATTCCATGCCCTTCCATCATCATCGCCCCCATCTTCGTCATGTGGTGGCAAGGACCGGATGTGTTGTTTGATGAACCGTTTCCGAAAAGTTCCTCCTCCGGGTCCCGGGACCACTTTTCTCGAGTGGAAGTTGTTCTTCGTAGAGGCACGAGAGGAATTCCAAACGAGCCAAATGCCAACCAACCACATCTCGACTGGTCGACCATGCGTCGTCGTTCACACTTGTGCCATCGATTCCATGTCATCTACTTCGGGACCCTTTCTGCCGCTGGTCACCGCTCACGGTCCAGTTGAAAGGGTCAAAGCTCTTTGCACACGGCCACGCCACAGGTCAGCGTGAAATCCAAGAAATATTTATCCTGCCTCGGTTGGTGAAGAAAATGGAACTTTCTCACCTACCCTCGTCCCAATCTCCCGTTCATTGTGGACCATCGAAAACTGGTTTCTTTGTTGAAAACGCTTTTAGCGGTCGTATTATCGGAAAATTTCAACAATTTTCCCTCACCACTTGCGGGGATCTTTTTTCATCTGGCGGTTCTTTTTTCTTTCTTTTCCACCAGAACGCTATTAGATGTCATTGTGTTCCGAAGAAAGTGGAGCCATATTGGAGAGCTGCTTCGCAGGTCACAAAGGGTTGACGGAATGTTGAACAGCGTGAAAATTTAAGCACACGGATGACAGCAGTTGATTGATGTAGTTTGGGTTTATTCAATTGTGGAATGTTTCTCTTATCATAACTTTCAAGAAGAAAGAATAAATGGTATATGTACAGAGGGAGAGCTTGGTGGAAGCTATTCCACAATATGTACCGAGTCAAAGAAAATTGAATTCTTCCAATAAGTTATTGACTTGCTTGATTCAACGAGAATATTTTAGTCATCCATTACTATGAGATTGTCTTTCTTTGTCTTGTCTTTGAGAAAATTAAAGAAAGACAAGTCAGTTGGTCACTTTTTCATGTCGATTCAAAATTTGTTAACACATGTTACTTAAGGAAAAATTGTTGTTCTTGTTAAAGTAGCGAAACAGCTTTGAAAAATAAAACACTGTGGATGGGAAAGAGCTGTAGGGTAAGAAGATCTTATAGGCAAAATGACGTTAGGGGCGAAAAAGCTTTTTGTTCAAAGGGTTAAATTTTAAGGAAAAAAAATTTGAAGGGTTGTTTGCAAAACACGACCGATCGACTTAAACTTCATAAAATCTCTTTGTTCAATAAGAACCGTAATATCATATAAATATTAGGTTTCATATATGACACAATCGCAAATATTAACCAGCAATTATGTGGAATGTAAACTATTTACGTTACAAAAAAATCATAATCTGTTCCCTTAGCAAACGATTTCTTCAAACACTGCCGACGGTCATTACAGATGTTACTTGAACCGCTACCGGCGAAGACAGCGTCTCAAGTCAACTCAGAATGTTGTTTTCCCGTACGCGATTACGGTTTTGCCGAAAATTATCGTGCGGTCGTCATCAGCATCGGCAGAGTTCAAAATAACTTGTTTAAAAATCTTAGTTTTGTCGGCATCGAGTGAAAAATGAGAGAGAATATTGCACTTGTACGATTCTGCTGTCACCGACGACAGCCACTCAATGACTTAACTTCTCGGTTACTTATTTAAAAGGACGTATGTGATTTTGTAAACAAAGATTCAAACGTCGATTTGTCCAATCTGTTGACTCCCACCCCACGCAAACCAACACAACCAACAGGTAGCCGAAGGCTTCCCCTTCCTGTCAGTGGTGATGGTGTGCGTGGAAGTACTATCAGATTGGATAAATCAACGTTTAAATCTTTGATTACAAAATCACATACGTCCTTTTGAATAAGTACCTGAGACTTGTTAACTTGCTACAGACGCCATATTTGCGAATAATTTTCTGCAGCAACTACCCGTCGACTACCGTCACTGGCAAGAAATCCTCTCAAAGCCCCTTTTCAGTCACTAAACGTAGTAAAACAAAAGTAACAATACAAACAAAACAAAACAAAACCTTTTTGCCTTTCTCGTATTATTTTAAAATGATGGTCCTAAAAAAGGAACGATTAAGGATTCCTTTGCAATTACCATCATTATGCGACAAAAATTCGCATTAATACTGCTCCCACCGACGACGAGATTTCAGCAGCAATTACGCCGACGGCTATCATTGTTGGATGAATTTCAAAATATTGGCTATGTTGCCGACGAGAGCCAAACGATCATTTACGGCAAACCGGATCTGCAGCAATCACCAATTGATGTCGATGCTGGGACCGCTTTCCGAAGAATCCCGAACTAACTGGCTTGCGTGCGCTGGTTGCTTGTTGCGGTGCTGGGACCGCTCTCTGCCAAATCTCGAACAAAATGGCTCGCTGGCGCAGGAAAGCTGAGGTGCGCAGCTCGACTCGAAACGAGCAAACTGTCATACGAAAGAGCTGTCAAAAGGAGATGCGCAATGAGGCCCCTACTTTCTTGTATCTAATATTTTCTCACTTCACGCTTTTCACTTTTCACAGTGAAAAGTGAAAAGTGAGAACTGAGAAGAAATTTTTCACTTGTCACTGTGACAAAAACATCTCAATACTTACTTCGCATCACTCACTTTCCACGGTGGGAAATAAGAAGTGAGAAATGATTAGTGAGAAGTAAGAGGTGATAACTCTAACTTTTGATTTCTCACCAACTTTTTCTCACCTATTACTTCCCACTACTCAAGTTTCACATAGAGAAGTGAGAAATAAGGAGTGAGAAGTGAGAAATGAGACGTCTCACTTCACGCTCCTTATTTCTCACTTATCACTTCTCACTGTGACAACTGGGAAGAGCGAAGTAGAAAGGGAAACGGTCTCGTCTCACTCATCGTTTCTTACTTCTCGTTTCTCGTTTTTCACAGGCGTGAAACATAGTTCAAACTGAGGATTAGATCCAAACCCGCAAGTTTCTTGATATTGATGTCTGTGCTTCCGATGCATGGACGGGATTGGTTGTTTTATTATTTCTAAAATGTTTGACTATTTTCAATAGTAAATAGTTGAAAATCTCTATTTTTAGAACAATACAATGAAGCGTTGACTCATCCTTGAGCGAATGGTCCAAATATATTGGAAATTCATCGAGAAACGGCAAAGTTATTAACGTTCAAAGTCTATCATATTTTTGTGACGGCCTCCGATTTTCGCAATCGGACCCTTGTTTTTCTTTTCATCACAGCTGAATCACTGTTGACCATGGATTTTCAACTGTTTCTCCTTAGTGTCGTGTAGACCCATAATAAAAAAAATGCTGTTTTATAAACTTATTTCCACAGTGATTTTCATATCAGAAAATAAATACATATTCATAACTGTTCTGCTGTCCGTCTATTTTGGAATACTTTTCGTAAGAAAGAGAGGTCTTCGTACAACAATAATCATGTGGAATACTTTATATGTGTTGGAGCCGGACCCAATCATCCTAATAATTAGGCTAAGATTGAGTCCAATATAAATTTCTTCCCCATCAATCATACCGCTACAAAACAACATCACACTACTGCGTATGTGATAACAATCAATATGCATACCTATATCCACTGTCCACCTTCAGTGGACTGCTGCACAAGTGGGGAGCGAAACAGTACATCGTACATACCTAGTTCAGTTCCAAATAATATACGAAGTCAAACGGACGTACGGTCGATCTCGGTGTTGTTGTTCGCTATCTATCACGGCCAAGTGGGAGAAAATTTATTGCGGTGGCAATTACCCTTTCGCGGTGGGAATTTTGGTGGTGTTATAGTCGAGTGCTTCGGCCGGACCTTAGTGAAAAGGTGGACGAGCTTCTTGGGGCCTACTTTTGAAGAACCAGTACGTTTTCCTTAACACAAAGGGCTTGTGGCGACCCAAGCCCCTGGTCAGTACTCCCGCGTGTGTTTTATACCGGACTTAGTGCTTTTCGGTGGCTGCAAAGGCAGCGAAGAAAGTCCGGAAAATTACCGGAAAGTTCGCGCTCGAACATTTTTTGGTCCTTCGAGCCGGATCGAAGGCCAAACCGCGACCGGAAAGTGCTATAAAGTGCCGGCGAAAGAACAAATGACTGACCAGATGCGCTGGTCAATTGTGTGGCCATTGTACATTGGTAAGCAAGCGCCATCGCGCTCGGAGGTTGCTACCAAGGCTGGTACACCTCAGTGATAGTGTGTGGAGAGAAACAAATAAACGATCGCAGTGAATGTGATATTGCGCGCCCTCGATAGCAACACGTTGTTGGTTAATTGATGAGCCCGTAATCAAAGCGATCGATCAGTGGGCAAAGAAAATTTGTGTGTTTCGTGAAGATTTTTTCCGCTTGAGAGAGTGTCAAGGCGGACACTACTCTGTTGGGTGCAGGAGAAGACATTTTGTGACCATCTTGGGTTCATTTGCGGTCATCAAGCAGGTGGTTGAACCCCCAATTGCCGTCGTCATTGAAGCCATTTACGACGCTGGTAAAGCGTCCTCTTCGATAAAAGCTGTTGTCGGGAAGCTGTTTGGCGGTGTGTGGTGAAGCTAATATTACTACTAAGATTGGAGCGACCATCTGCAACAACAACCCGGTGAGGCAGTGCACACAGCTATATGCATGTGGCTAGTGGTAGCAAGTAAATTGAGAGATAATTCCAACCAAATTGAATTCAACTTCATTTGGTTGATGAAAGTTGGGTGACTTTTTTCGATTTGTTCAATTCATTGTGGCAATTGGTGGGAAACGGAACACAATTCAAGTGGAAACCGTTCGTGCCCTTGATTGTGTTACCGCGTTGGATTGGGTTTGTTCGCGACGGGAAGAAGCAATTCGTTCGATTAAAACAACCCTTTCCCGTCGATTTCTTCGTCGCGAAGGCCAATACACCGCGACGGGAAGGATCTGATTCATTCGATTGTGTGTTCGCCTCGCCGGTACGGTTTCGTGAATAAACGAGTAGCTCGCGCCGGGAAGGAGATCCGTTTTGATTTACTACCGTTTCCATACGTTTCCCGTATTTATGTGCTCGCCGACAATGCCGTCCAAGGAAGAGAAAATTCTCGCGGATAAGGTGGTCCAGCGGAAATCTTTGATCGCTATGCGAAAATCGGTTGAGAAATTCGTCGCTGACTTCGATCCAGAGCGTGACAGGTGCCAAGTGCAAGTGATAATCGACTCCCTAGACAAAGTGAATACTGCGTTTGCGGAGGTACAGGATACCATCGCGTCTAGATAGCGAAGATCTGGAAGAACATCTTGCCGAAAGAGTAGATTTCGAGCATCGGTATTGTACCGCAAAACGATTCCTGGTTTCCAAACTCCCCACCGAAGGTAGTCAAGCGCAACTGAACGCCTCGTTTGCTGCTCCGCCTGTCAACTTCCACCTCCGCTTACCGCAGATCGACCTCCCCGTTTCAATGGCGATTTCTCACGTTGGTTGTCGTTCCGTGATACATTTTCGTCCATGGTTCACTCCAATGCGGACATACCAACGGTCGCCAAACTGCAATTCCTTTTGCAGTCTCTGGAAGGGAACGCAAAGAAGCCCTACGAGTCGGTCGATATCAAAGCTGACAATTACGCTTGTCGCTTGTACGCTTGTTACGTGTCATCTACTATTCCCGTTCAACAACCGTCTCCGTTCACTAGTGTGGGCACTCGGAGCTCCGCTCCTCCCAATGTCAGCATGGCAGTCCGAACTGCATGCAATACTGTTTTGTTGGAAACGGTTGTCCTCAATGTCGTTGATGATCACGGACACGAGTACCAGGCAAGAGCCTTACTGGACTCGGCTTCAATGTCCAACTTCATTTCAAAGCCACTAGCAAAGCTGCTGTTCAACCCCCGGTCGAAAGTGGACATATCCATAGCAGAGATCATATTATTACCGCCACCATCCAGTCGAGAACACAAGAGTTTTCGACGAAACTACAGTTCCTCATTCTTAAAACTCCTTCGGCACCGTTGCCGACCATACCACTCAACATTTCGTCGTGGAACATTCCCAGGGTTGGACTCGCCGACCCTCAATTCCACATCCCAGGGAGGATAGACCTCGTTATCGGCAGTGAAGCCTTTTGGGAGATTCATAGTGGTCGGAAGTGGTCATCTACGAAAGATGATCCGATAAAAACTACGCTTCAGAAGTTCTGGGAATCGAGGACATCTCCGACGGACCAGCACTATCCGTTGAAGAAGATCGCTGTGAGAAGCACTACGTAGCTACTACCACCCGTGATCCTTCTGGAAGGTATATCGTCAGTCTTCCTCGAACCGGCAATCCCGATTTTGACCTAGGAAGCTCAAGGGATATAGCGGATCGCCGTCTTATGAGTGTCGAGCGGCGTCTGGAACGTGATCCTGCCACCAAGGACGCGTATCATCGTTTAATGGACGAATACCTCCAGTTAGGGCATATGAAGAAGCTTGTCGATCCAGTAGACGACGATCAACCGCACTGCTACATACCGCACCACGCCGTCTTCAAAGAGTCAAGCACGTCTACAAAGGTTAGGGTCGTTTTCGATGCATCGTGCAAGACATCCTCCGGATATTCATTGAACGACACACTCTTGGTTGGACCAGTCGTTCAGGAGGATCTGCTCTCCATCGTGCTGCGTCGCTATTGTCGTCGACGTGGAGAAAAAGCATCGGCAGATGCTCCACTCTCCGGAAGACCGCAAATTCCTGCGGATTCGCTTCTGGACCAACCCCAATGACCCTATTTCCACTTACGAGCTGCAGACGGTGATCTACGGCACCGCGTCTGCTCTGTACCTTGCAACCAGGACTCTGCAGCAGATTGCACGCGATAATGGGCACCAGTTTCCAGTTTTACGATTTCTACGTTGACGATTTCCTTTCGGGTGCTGATGACGTAGAATCTGCAATTGAAGTGAGGCAACAAGTGACGTCGATGCTGAAAGCTGCAGGCTTAGCTGTTCAACCGCTGCATGAACTTCAGGACGAGCAGGCTGTTTCGACTCTGAGTCTCGTGTGGGAGCCGAGAACCGACGCGATACGGTTCAAAGTCCAGCTACCTCCACCGGCCGTAGTCCTGACAAAGCGAAAAGTGATGTCTTACATCGCGCAAATCTTTGATCCACTTGGTCTTGTGGGTCCTACAATTGTGATGGAAAAACTATTCATGCAGCGTTTATGGGCACTGAAGCAGAATGGGGAGGCCTGTGTATGGGATACAGCACTCTCAACCATGCTACAGGAGGAGTTTCATAACACTCTACATTTATTAAGCGAAGTTCGTGTCCCACGATTTGTTTCGCTTCCAAACGCCGTCAATCTCCAACTCCACTTCTTCGCTGACGCCTCTCAAGGAGCTTACGGATCCTGTTGCTACGTACGAGCAGAAACCAGTGGCGGAGTATCTGTTCAGCTACTGACGACAAAATCAAAGGTCACGCCGTTATCCAGTCGACATTCCATCGCTCGGCTGGAGCTCTGTGCTGCACGACTATCAACGCAGCTATTCGAGAAGGTGGTTTTCGCCTTGAAGATGTCACCACCGGCTTATTTTTGGACGGACTCCACTATCGTTCTGCATTGGCTACGATCTCCTCCGAACCGTTGGAAGGCTTTCGTAGCAAACCGAGTGTCACAAATCCAGCACTGTACCGATATCAGTCACTGGAAGCACGTATCCGGTCTCGACAACCCCGCTGACGATATTTCACGTGGGCTCAGCCCCGTCGACATGCTACAATGCAAGCGCTGGTGGAACGACCCAATCTGGTTATCACTCGATTCAGATCACTGGCCGAATCTCATTCCCACCGACGAAGTAGCAGATACTACTGCCGAAGAACGCAATGTGCAACACGTTGCATTGAGCGTCATTCAGAACGATTTCCCCGACAATCTGTTCGCACGTTACTCCAGTTTCTCCAAGCTTCGTCGCGTTACTGCATTCTGTTTACGATACCTGCAATCCTTGCGAGCACGCGCAGTACTGCGCCGAACGGACGCAGACAGCTACCACCAACTCAGTATTCGCAACGAAACCGTTTCTCCAGTCTCCACCGACGAATTGCAACGTGCTGAACTTCATTTGTGTCGGCTAGCTCAACAACAGTCAATTCCTGCAGAGATCTCTCACCTATCGAGCGGTGAACCAGTCATCAAATCATCCGCCATGAAGTGGCTGAAGCCATACATCGACGAAGATCGTATTATTCGCGTCGGTGGCCGACTGTGGAACGCCACACTCTCCGATTACGTCAAGCATCCTATCGTACTCTCTGCCAAACACCAGCTATCGACTCTGCTGGCTAGTTTCTTTCACTTGAAGCTACTGCACGCAGGGCCGCAACTCCTGCTAGCCACACTGCGCCAGAAGTTTTGGATTCTTGGCGGCAGAAATTTGTCCAAATCCGTTTTCCACCATTGCACTATGGTCCAGGATTCAGATTTACGCGGAAAGATGCATTTTACGCCAAAACTATATTTTTTAGAAAAAACTGTTGTTCTACAAAATTGTTCGAAGTAGTAAGGCCATCATTATGGTTCTACCAAAAAATAGGGTGGCCCATCATATAAAAAAAAATAGAAAATATTTTTTTTATTTCTCCGAATATTGACATGTTATGTTCTACAAAGTTGTAGCGCAGCTTATTCCAATCAATTTTGCTAAAAAAACGTTTTCTGTAGCTCTTAAGTTGGCTGATTTAGAGCATTTTTACCTAATTGGATTAGGGTGCACCTCAAAAAACTGTATTTTTGATCTACTTTTTTTGTTTTACATTTCTCGAAAAAGTCGTCTTCAGGTGACTTTTAGAGCTCAAAAAAATGCAGCTTTTGATGGGTAAATACGCTCAATATCTTTTTCCGATCAAAAGTTATAATCGTTTTTCTGTCAAAATTACATTTTTTTCAAAAGTTGATATCTCCGGTTAGGGCAGACCAAAAAAATATATTCACACGGCATCTGAAAGAGAAATTAATATTCTTTATTATGTCAAAAAATTGGAGATAAGTTATTTTTTTATCTCAAGTTTTACCAATTTTACTAAAATCATGTTTTTTCAAAAAAATTCATGTAACTCGACAATGGAAGAAGGTAAAGACAATATTCTTATAGAAAAACACGCGTTTTGAAGAGCCCCAAAAGTCTTCAGAAGGCATGACATTTGTGAGAAATGAAAAATAAAAAATCTACAGCTTTAACACTTTTTATAAGTTTTATCATTATTTTTTTTTATTCTTTTGTTTATTTTCAAGGCTCAGTCGTGTTAAAAAACACTTTGCGGAGCCACGTACAATATTATACAATATAATTTTACAATCATTTTAGGAATAATAAATATAAAAATCAATCTCTTTAACTTTAACATTCATCGCAGTAGCAATTCTTATCTTATCCTCAGCTATCAGAAGTTGTCGCTCATTCTCATCGTCGATCCATTTGTACGATGCAATTCGGTATTTCTTCTTCCTTCGTGGAGAGTCCGGAACAGTTACACATTTGCTTCCTTCCTCGCTCGATGGAGAGTTATTCGCAATATCATTTTTGTTGGTCGGCTCCACACGGGATGTACATGGGCTTCGCTTTGTGTCCGTTTCTTTTACACACAATATCGTTGTTTTTACTCTTTGCTTACTACTGCCGGGCTCAACTCTACCAGTGGCGGCAGCCGGCACTTTTTTATTTTCTTTCTGCTGTATAGAGATGCTTCGTCGTTCATGTAGCACCGGACAAGATTTTTTTAGGTGCATGTCCGATTTACACACAAAACATTTTGGTTTAACGCCATCATAGTAGATTCTCCCTTTCAAATTACAAAAGTAAAGAACCTCCGGGATTACCTTTTCGATCTCAATCTATAGACCGCGAACTCCAGTAAACATATCCAAATGATAGTCTGTTGGAAACCGTTCGCGTACTGTGCGCTTTACTTTTCCGTATTTCGACATCACGGAAGACACATCCGAATCGGAGATCTCCGGCGGCAGGTCAAAAATCCGTACGTAGCGAGTATTTCCTCCGGCTACAGACATCTGCACTATTACCTGCTCCCATTCAAATAGTTGAATGGTAACAATTCAGCATTGTTTTGCAGTACAAACTTCATCGCCTCCTCGGTTTTGAACCGAATAAATACCGACTTTTCGTCCGATATTTTATAGGTAGTTTCCATTAATTTCTGATCCCCTTTTAATGATTTAACAAAACGTGCCATATCAACCAAAGTTGGTTGAATGGCACACTCGGGGAACAGAAACGCTAACGTGTTCTTCACCACCACACTGCCTGACATTGCGACTGGTAGGTATGGATACCGCGAACGATACAAACAGCACCGAAAAAAAGCCTGCTTGTGAACCTGCTTGTCTGTTCACATCGAGGTGTGATCGTCCACTGTAGTTTTATCATTATCATCGTCTTGCAAGATTTACGAAAAAAGATGCATTTTCGGCCTAAAGCATACTTTTGAGAAAAAAAAATGTTCTACAAAGTTGTTCTGAATACTTGCGCCCTTAATATAGAGTTACCGAAAAAGAGGGTGGGCCATTTTATAAAAAGGTGAAATTTTTTTTTTATTTTGCGGAAAATTGACATAAGGGGACATCCACAAAGTACGTCACGCTCTTAGGGGGAAGGGGGTTCCGAGCAGCGTGACGACTCATACAAAAATTTTAGAGTTTTAATACAAAAAGTGTGATGAAGGGGGGAGGGAGGTTGAAAGTCGCCATCGCCCTAAGATGCTCAATAATAATTAATCAAAACTTAATCGTTTGGTTTGTCGTATAATAAACAATCGTTTGGTGACGACAGAAAGTTGCCCTATAGTAACAAAATCACAAGCGCGCGTCAGAGGGAGATGAAGCAATAAATTTGTTCTAATGAATGAAATCACTAACAACAACTAAGCTACCACGGCGATTCCATTGAAACAGTCTATTTTTGCCACCATCTTCTTCTTCTTATCGGCATTACATCCCCACACTGGGACAGAGCCGCCTCGCAACTTAGTGTTCATTAAGCACTTCCACAGTTATTAACTGAGAGGTTTCTAAGCCAAGTTACCATTTTTGCATTCGTATATCATGAGGCTAACACGATGATACTTTTATGCCCAGGGAAGTCGAGACAATTTCCAAACCGAAAATTTCCTAGACCGGCACCGGGAATCGAACCCAGCCACCCTCAGCATGGTCTTGCTTTGTAGCTGTGCGTCTTACCGCACGGCTAAGGAGGGCCCCTATGCCATCAACCATTGCCATCAACTCCTTCTGTAGAATAGTCCTGAGAAGAACCTATTTTCTTTCACCAATGCGCTTTTCCAATAACTAACTGCAACAAAACGCTTGTTGAAACCTTGCGTAGAAATTTCACTTCGCGCTGTTATTGTCTAACGGCCAGTCAGTGACTATTCGGTAAGACGCCAAATGGTGGGAATAAATTTTCAGCATCGCCACTGCATCAAGCAGAATCGCAACAGATGCCATTTTTGTAATCAACCTTTTCTAAACATAAAATGCTGGTTCGTTAAGGTTTATGGACGACCACCGACGCCGTCGATCACCACCAATGCCGTGGTTTTTCGTTGGAAATGCTACCATCGCCTTTAAGCAGATGTGTCCGCTCTGCGTGAAATATTGTTCGAACTGAGGACCCGCAAGTTTCATGATTTTGATGTCTGTGCTAGCGATGCATGGACGGGTTTGGTTGTTTTAATATTTCTAAACTGTTTGACTATTTTCAATAGTAAATAGTTAAAAATCTCTATTTTTAGAGCAATACAATGAAGCCTTGACTCATCCATGATCGAATGGTCCAAAAATATTTGAAATTCATCGAGAAACGGCTAAGTTATTAACGTTCAAAGTCTATCATATTTTCGTGATGGTCTCCGATTTTCACATCCGCAAAGTGTACCCCAATATAGAAAAGACAGACGTATTCCTACGTCAAAAGTAGAAAAAAGGATAGAAAACTGGGAAGCAAAAAGTGATAAAGTGATAACAGAAGTTATTTGGCCAATAGTAAAATGTGAAAAATTATTATCATCACTAGAATCGCATAAAGAGATATAATGACATACTTCTAACATAGTCAACCAGACATAACACTCAGGATTTCTCCATTTCACAGTTATATATTATGAAAATTACCGCGGGCTTTTATGGCAGCCTATAACCATGGAGCACCTAAATGACTTCGAACTGGCGGATGGTGTTGCACTCCTCGCGCAACGGCGCTCTGATATGCAAAGTAAACTCAACAACCTTGCCGAGCGCTCCTCTTCGGCAGGTTTAGTCATCAACGTCAACAAAACCAAATCGTTGGATGTAAACACGGTGACTCCTTCCAGTTTCACAGTAGCCGGGCAACCAGTGGAGAATGTTGAAAGCTTCCAATATCTTGGTAGCCAAATGGCGTCAGACGGCGGTACCAAGATCGACATAGGCGCACGGATCAAGAAAGCAAGGGCTGCCTTTGCGAGTTTAAGAAATATCTGGAAGAACAGGCAGATAAGTGAACGCACCAAAATACGAATTTTCAACTCTAACGTGAAATCTGTGCTGTTATACGCTAGCGAAACATGGTGTGTATCAGTGGAGAACACTCAACGGCTGCAGGTGTTCATTAACAGATGCCTGCGGTATATAATTCGGGCCTGGTGGCCTCAGAACTGGATCTCAAACAACGAGCTCCATCGTCGTTGTCACCAGAGGCCGATAGCAACAGAAATTCGGGATCGGAAGTGGGGCTGGGTCGGCCACACTCTACGTAGGGGCGGCAACGAAATCTGTAAACAAGCATTAGACTGGAACCCAGTGGGACATCGCAGCAGAGGCAGACCCAGAGGCTCATGGCGGCGAAGCCTCAATAAAGAAATAAAAGAAGTCGACCGAAATCTAACCTGGCAACAGGTTAAAGCGATAGCCGGACAACGTTCAGGATGGAGATCTTTCAAGTCGGCCCCTTTGCACCAGCGGAGGTGTACAGGATCCATAATCAAAAATATTATGAAAATAAGGCACAAAATTCAATTCACTTGTATTTTAAGGATGCATGTAATTGCAATGCTCTTCATTGAAGATACACAGAGTGGGGTAAAACAACAGCTTGTGAAAATCATTCTAATTTCGCTGTTTCGACAGATGCGCTTATTTAGACCTCCAATGTAGGTAATAATATCTGAGACGAGACTAGCAAACCCGCAGCTTCTTTTTTTTTTTACCCTTGTTCTTCTTTTCATCACAGCTGCATCACAATTGACCATGGATTTTCAACTGTAGAGAGACCCTTCTTAGCATAATAAAAAAAGTTGCTTTTTATAAACTTATTTCCACAACGATTTTCATATCAGAAAATAAATACATATTCAAAACTATTCAATAATAGGTAAGCTGTCCGTCTATTTGGGAAAACTTTTCGTAAGAAAGAGAGGTCTTCGTAAAACAATAACCATGTGGAATACTTTATATGAGATACCATTACTTTTACATAAGGGGCCGTACACTAATTACGTTAGCTTTTTTTTCTGGGTTTTTCAACCCCCCCTCCCCCATGTAAGATTTTTTCCATACAAATCATTTTTTATTTATATGGAACGTATGAAAATTGTAGACCCCCCTCCCCCCTTAAGTGCTTACGTAATTAGTGTACGACTCCTAAGTAGCAGTTCATGACAGCGGCTGACCGGCAAGCAGATGATTTTTTTCCACTTTGTAAGTCCCGTCCCAGGATATGATCGTCTCTAGTGCACTATGGAGACGCATGGTTGGTCAATCAATTATTATCGTCCTCCATAAAGTGTGTCACATCATACACACTTATGCTGGTGCAGGTCCATGCACAGCACTCTTTTTAAGTGCAACAAAACTAACAAACTATCCAGCATTCTCTAACAGAAACAGGCAGATATCTACTTGCTTCTAAGAAAACCGACTCAGACGAAAAGTCAAGACAAGTAACGACAAACGAACGATAAACAGCAGTAGGAGTTTGAACTTCATTTCAATCGTGCCAACTATCGTTACCAGGACACCGAGACTGACTGCAGCCGGCAGCCAGCTGCAGACGGAATGGTAAATTAATTTCGATTCCAAGAGTGCTCTCATGAATTAGTTATTTCAGAAGTAATTCCGAGTCGTGCCAGTCTGCTGCGGGGGCGCGACAAGAAATCTCACTGCAGATGGGTGTTTGTTACGAATCCGACGTTTCATTTTATTTTTCCATAAAATGAAAAAAAAAATCTCATTGGTTTAATATCACCTAATTTTCCGCCACAAACCAAGAAAAGCAACTTCCTTATGCCAGACGTTCAAAGTTTCGCTCAAAATGCAGAAGGAAGAGATTACAACCTTGAGCAGGGAAGGAGAAAGTTTTCACGAATCCTCCCAATCTCATTGCGCCCCACGCCACACCAGTCGGGGTCCGTCCCGGAGCAAAACGCTTCCGTTCAGTCAGATATCGAGCAATGAAATGGAAAAGCATTTGTTTTGTGTGTAATTAACAGCGCTTTTAATGCTTCATTTATGTTAATGACTCAACCGGGGGGGTCTCGGCACAAGCGCTCGAGGAATATCTTTCACACTTCTCGCCTCAAAAGGCTTATGATTCGGAACGGAGCGAATGAACAGGGAAATATAATAATGAAGTGGCGCGGTGGGTATTTAATTTTGATTTCCTTCTCAAGTGGATGTCGACTTTGCACAGGATTCAGGGGCCGAGAGCAGCAGCACCCAGTAAGGTGTTTAACTGTGTGTTTTGAATTTTAAAAAGCAACAACCGAGTGCCATTCAGAACATCTGCTCCTGGACCGTTTAGTTTAATGGCGGTACAAGTGATGAATGGGTCTTGGCAGAACATGTCCAAAGCACTACTGGATTGAGTTCGTCAGAAAAGGGACTTTCTTTTGGGTGTTCTTTCTCTGCACAGCTTTAATCCAGTCAGGGACGAAGATGGTCGAAAATAGAATTTGCTCACTATCCAATCAATTCGAATCACATTTTTTCCTTTCACCTACATTCATTTGACCTCTCTGGACCAGAGCAGACTGCCAACAGCGGCGCATAGAAGGAGACGACTCGTTGATGAAGTCGAAACATGCACGTCACGCTCGTTTGTCAGCACACGTTTTCTGGTCAGTGGGTGATTTGCCAGCATTGCTGCCGATGGTCACATCCTTCCATCCCTGATGACCGACCATAAAAGAAAGCACAAGCGACTGAGTGGGCGACGACAGTGCCAGTGGTAGTAGCTGCATTGCTCAGAGCGGGTGGACAGCACATTATGGCCGAGAAAATGGTAAACAAGATCGGTGGGTGGCCGTCTCTGCTGGTTGCAATTCGATTACGGCAAAGGCCACCAGCCCGCAGTAGGAAGCGTCACGTTGAGGAATGCCGGACCTCGAACGTGTGAAGGTCCATTATCTTGTTCGTAGGAGAGGCAAACAAGCAAGTTGATTGTCTCACGCACTTTTCCGACTCTTCTGTTGGTGGTGGTCATCAAAGTAACATAGATGACATGTGCAGTACAGAGTGAGCAATTCTTCGATGACGAGATAAGAGTAATCAGTTTGGATTTGTGGATAACTTGAAATCAAAGTTGAGGAAAAGTCAAGAACAAGAAGAAGAGGCATCATTTAAGTATGCTGTTTTTCTTCATCTTGGATTCTTTTTATTCGAACAGAAACATAAAGGATTATCAACCGCATTCTGTTTCTGCTCAAGTTTGCTTACGACGAAAGATGATGGACATTTTATTTAATGTAAAAAACGGTTCACTTAAGTCGGATTCGGTCAAATATTTTGACTCCCTTGTTCGTACATTAGGAAAGGCGATTCTAAAACGCCAGAATATTATTAATTAATATTCGAGAGAAACAATGAACAGTACTACCACCACGCTCAGGCAAACAGACATTATACTAAGGGACAGTTCATTTTACCGTTCGAAGATTTTTTAGGTTATCAAATAACCACACACAGATCTGAAGCATTCAAATTCTAAGGCGCCACAAGTCAAAACTAGCTCTAAAAATCCGCCACATTGTTCGACATCACTGAACAGGCCCCTCAAAAACTTACATTTTTTTCTTCTGAAAGCTTTCGCTTTCCTACTCTCTTAGAGTTTGAATATTCGAAATAAAACAATCACTTGTTTTCGTCTGAGGATGTTGGTAACTCTAGTCAGTTGATCGACCGCGTCGAAAGCAAACTGTACCTTAAGTAAGAGTTTCCGAGTAACACACATGTTGTAGAGTAGTTACAGTAACTGTAAAATCGAACATGTTCGGCAGTTTCAAGTAGTCGACGATGGATCGCATTTTCAAACAGCTTGGCTAACTCTGAGAGAAGGCTGATGGAACGACAACTTTTGGGAGAGGAAGGATCCTTATAAACAATAGGGCAGCTAAACAAAAATTTCCACTAAGGTTCGATTTGGGTGTCGTCGGCAGAAAGTGAAATTTTCTGGCAAGATTTTTTGATTTTGTTTCTGTTAGTTATTGGAAAATAAATCGATTTTTTCGGGCTACCATTTTGTACAGAAAATGGGGGTTTTGAAATTAATTTTCCTTATAATGCAATATTTGGTCTTTTGGCGACAATAGAAAGTTGCCGTTCGGTAGCAGAATCACTGGCGCGCATCGAAGGAAGATTATGCAATAAATGTGTTTAAATGGATGAAATCACTAACAGCAAACTACACGCCAAACGCCGATGCCACCGAAACAGTCCATAATTGCAATTCAACTTTTTCTTTCCAGAAAATGCTGGTCCTGAGAAGAATCATTTTTTTATGAACCTATGCGTCTTTCCAACAATTAACTATTACCAAACGCTTGTCGGAGCCATGCGTTGAAAATGGCAGCGAAAGAAAACTTCTATGAAGTATTAGAAATTTTCTATGAAAAATTTAGAAATTGCCAATAAATAAATCAGGGTATGAGCAATAAATACATGTTTTGTCTTTATTAGCGAGATGTTTAAACCAAGGCTGGCACTTCTCATTATAAATAAATATAAAATTTCCAGAAATAATGTTAAATTTCCATAAACAATTAAGAATTTTCCACTGAACAAAAAATAAATTGGCACTTCAAAAGCAAAAATTGCAATTATAAAAGAAGAACTTTCATAAAGAAATCGAAATGTTCAAAAAAAAATACCCATGAATAAATCAATATTATCAATAAACCATTACAATTTTTTTCTACGAAATAATCAAGAGGAGCAACTACAAATAAAAAATAATTTCATAAAAAAAACAATAAAATTGATAAAGTTTTCCATGAACTTTAATTGTTTTTAAAGAAAGGGTCATCTATGGAAAAAATCCTCAGTTTTATTGCTTTTCTATATTTCTTTATAGAAATTTTCATATGTTTTGATTGCTCTTTATTGTTTTTTTTCGTGGAAAGTTTTTAATGTTTTGTGTAATAAAAAAAAATGTATTGTGTATATTGATTTATTTATTGAAATTTTGTATTTTTCTCCTTGGAACATTGCAATTTTTGCTTTACTTGTTCGTGTTTTCTGGAAAATTCTTAGTTGTTTATGGAAATTTTGCATTAATTGTGGAAATTTTATATTTATTTATTACTCATACCGTGATTTCTTTATTGGCAAGTTCCTAACTTTTTATGGAAATTTTTTATTTTTCTAGGGGGAGTTTTGATTTTAGTCATTGAAAATGCTACAAGCGCCTTTGTGCTTCTGTATCTGCTTGGCGGGTGTGGGTCATATGGCATAAAGTCATTTAGCATAACGCCATTTGGTATAAGGTCAATTGGCATAAAGACCGTTTGGCATAACGGCCATTTGGCATAATTGAGAACAGCGGCAAAAGTGAGGATTATTTGGCATAACGGACATATAACATATTTTTTTGTGTTCATAAAATTAGTTACTAGACTAACTGGTGCTGAAAAAACTTGGAATGGTGAATATGACAGGTCTGGGTCATTTGGCATAACGCCATTTTGCATAAGGTCATTTGGCATAAAGACCATTTGGCATAATGGTCAATTGGCATAACGGACATTTGGCATAATTTCTAACTGTGAAAGCGAAAGGGATATTTCATGTAATGTTTAGCGTAGATAAAGTAGGTCGAGGCTGTTTTCTGATAAATTTAGACTGATGGTAGACATTTTCCGGAAGAACAAAATAACAAAACGGAAGAACTACTTCCTAGAGAGGGATCACATCCATCATTGACTTATTCCGGCCACATGCCTACTTTTAAAGTAGGGATTACATCCACCATTGCTTCAATCCGGGCATGCGCCTTAAGACAAGATCAAATCCAGCACACTTGTCGTAGACGAGTTACTAAAACCAATCAAGTCACAAATGAGTTATTGCAACCAAATCAATCTGAATTGTGCTTTTCGGGGAAGAGATCACATCTACCATTGCCATAATCCGGCCACACGCCTACTTTTAAAGAGGGGATTACATCCATTACATCCATTCTTTCCACGATAGGATAATGTCTTTTTAATACTGTTATCGACGGGTGTTATATTTACTATTCCGGGGTGTTTTCCGCACCAATTTGTCACCATTTAGCGAACGCAAAAGAAAAATTATGCCAATTGCCCGTTATGCCAAAAGACCCTCACTTTTGACGTTGGTTACAATTATGTCAAATGTCCGTTATGCCAAATGACCCTTATGCCAAATGGCCTTTATGCCAAATGGCTCCTGAGTATGACACAGCTCAATAATAATATTAAAATACATAATCCTTTTGAAGAAAGCATGCATTAGCCGAGTATGAAGCAATGATAAATGTGATTGTACGACAATTCCCCGAAAACCAATTCCCCGAATGCAATTTCCCCGAATGTAACAATTCCCCGAATGGAATTTCCCCGAATGTAACAATTCCCCGAATGTAACATTTCCCCGAATGGAACAATTCCCCGAAAATAAAATACCTCTTCAAACACATCTTCGCAATCGACTGTATGCGTCTGAAAAAAGCAGCGTTCAAAGATACATTCAAGAGTGTCTTATAGGAGAATATCAGCTGAATAGCCTTTGGTAGTATTTGTAGTTCTTGATCCTCCAAAATGTGCTGTTGAATTATAAAGATATCAGAGTACAGTGTTTTCTAAGGTAGTTTTGTTCTCCTAAGATAGTATCAAACTGCAATTCCGATTGAAAGCTTTTTGGTAAATATTTTTCCTATCTTCGAAATCAAACTCCTGTATATACCTTCTTCAAATATATAATGCAATGGTGGATGTGAATCCTTTTAAACAAAAATAATGCTATGCCCGGAAAGAGGCAATGGTGAATGTGATTACTTCTTCAAAAATAATGTATCTGCTCGGAATAATGCAATGGTAAATATGTCCCTTCTTCAGTGGGTGTTTCACCAGATAATGAATGTTATTATTCGTTCTTTAATAACATGTATCTGCCCTGAATATGATAATGGGAGATGTGATGCATTCTTTGAAAGAAGGCATTTTTACAAAGTAAGAAAATGGTAGATGTGGTCCTTCAAAAATAGGCGTTAGCTCGAAATAATGCAAGGATGAATTAATTGAGAATGAGAATAAGGACTAATCTGATCTCTTATTGTAACTTTCGCGGTGTGACTTTTGATGGATTCTACCTTTTTCAAAATGACCTTTGGAAGAATGCCGTATTTCAGAATGTTATATCAAACAAATTAGCATTTTCTTAGAAAAGTGTGGTGTAATATAACAGCAGTTTTGAAACATATAATTGCTTCATATCAATCATTTATTATACCTGGCAAGCGTGCTACTTACTCAGTAAACGAATTATCTCCTCTTTTTGCTTTATTGCGGACAGAATTTCTGTCTCGAGAGGCCTTAATTTAAAAAAGGCATTATCTCCTCCATTCTCATTACACAGGACAGACGTGATCATTCATGGAAGGCGTTGTTTCATTCTTTCACTTTATTCCAGACAAACGAGTTCATTTAAAGAAGGGGCTATCTATCCTCTTTGCCTTGTACCGGTCAAATGTGTTCATTTGAGGAATACATTATCACTTTATTTCCCTAATACCGAGTGAGGCTATCATCTAAAGAAGGAATTATCTCCTACCATTGTCTTATACCGGACAGACGCATTCATTTTAAGAAGACATTCCCTTGGCTTTAACCCGGGCAGATGCGTTTATCATACCAAGCAAACTTATTAAGCATTATCTCCTCACTTCGTTTTATACAGATCAAATGCGTTCATTCAAAGAAAGCATTGCCTTCTTTCAGCGCATTGTCTTCATCTTCAATGGCTTTACATTCTATCTGAAACTTGACTGTTTTTCAACTTAGTGTTCTATTATTATTTCCACAGTTAACGAAAGCTTTCCGGTACCTGCCAGTTGCATGAATGTCTTGTGTAGCATGTACAATGGATACATTGTGCACAAAGAGACGAAAATGCTGAAGCATCTTAGGCCGCATCGAGAATCGAGCTCGCAACCTCCAACCTTGGTAATCATACGCCTTTGCACGCATGGCTTACTTGATACTCATCACCTTGTGCCGCACTCAAAAAGAAGGGAGATGCATTCGGGGAAATGTTACATTCGGGGAATTGTTATTCGGGGAAATTGCATTCGGGGAAATTGCATTCGGGGAATTGTTATTCGGGGAATTGTCGTACAATCGATAAATGTTGTCTCTCCATTGGAAATAAAGCACCCATCGGGATGCGTTTGCCCGAGTTTAGGGAATGACGGTGATCCCTTCTTCTAAAGTAGGCAATGTTGGATGTGATCTTTCTTTAATAATAAGCGCTTGCCCGGAATAATGTATTGCTGGATGCAATCTCTGTCTAAAAAGTAGGCACTTGCTCGGATTAAGTCAATGGTGGATATGATCCTTTCTTCAAAAAAAAAAAAAAACAATGTGTCCGACATATGGCGATGATGGTAGGTTTGACCCCTTCTTCAAAAGAAGGAGCTAGCCCGGATCAACACAGTGATCACTTATGATCACTTATTTAAAAGTAGGCGCATCCCCGGAATAGGGCAATGGTGAACGTGATCCCTTCTTTCATAGTATACGCTTGCCTGGATTAAGGCAATGGTTGATGTGATTCCTTTCTTAAAGGTAGGCGTATGTCCAGATTAAGATGGTGGATGTGATACCTTCTTTTAAAGAAGGCATTTGCTCGCAATAAGGCAATGGTGGATTTGATCCCTTTATTCGAAAACAAAAGTAATTCCTTTTATGGAAATACCGTGGATTCCCGGTATATGACCGTTTTTAATCTGAAGATGCTTTTTAATTTAAATCCCGTTCGTTTGAACATCGTTCAAAATAAACATGGTTCAAACGTCATTTAGCACGTGGAATCGAGAAAAGAGAAATGAAACATCGTGAAACAGAACGCATAATTAAAACAAACCAGTAAATAAAGAAACCAGAAATCCTATTTTTCTGATGCAAATAGAGTAATCAGAAATTCAAATCAAAAATTAACCACGTTAATTTGAATGAGGTACCGTTCAAATTATCGGGGGTTCACGGTAAAAGTTTGTCCAGAATCCGGCAATGGTAGATGTGATTCGTTCTTTTGATGTAGGCGTTTTCCTGCAATAAGATGGTGAATTTAATCCTGGGCGTTGGCCTGGGGTAAGGCAATGATGGATGTGAATCCTTCTTTGAAAGTAGGCGTTTGCCTGAATTAAGACAACCTTAGACTTAATCCATTCTTAAAGTAGGTGTTTGACCGCAATGTCAATGACAGATGTGACTCCTCTCTCGGACGTAATTTTGCCGCTTCACTTATCAGTCAGAACATATCCTCCATCTACTCTAACTACGTGAAAAATACATCAAATAATCGTTTCTCTTTAACAGTTCCAAATTATGCCAAATGTCCGTTATACCAAGTGACCCCCTTTTTGGCAGTTCAAAATTATGCCAATACCGTTATATCAAATGGCCGTTATGCCAAATTACCTTATGCCAAATTGCGTTATGCCATATGACCCAGACCCGTGCTGCTGTATACGCAATGCTGCGTCCGCTCTGCGTGAAATCTTGTTCCTATGGAGGATTAAACGCGTCAGTTGCTTGATTTTGAAGTCTGTGCTTGCGATGCATGTACGTGATTGGTTGGTTTACCTATTTCTAAACTTTTTTTTTATCAATTATCGATAATAAATACGTAAAAATCGGTACTTTCAGATGATTACAAAGAAGCGTCCTTGATCGAATGGTCCAACAAAATTGGAAATCCAATGGCCTCTCTAGTTCAATCGAAGTGTCCTTCAAGAAACGGCTGAGATATTAACGTTCAAAGACTATCATATTTTCGTGACGGTGTATCCCAATATGGAGAAGAAAAATGTAGTTCTTCGTCAAGAAGCTTGATTTGGACTTTTGGGTGAAGACAATATTTATTAACAAACCTTAAATATTAAAATCATTGATTGTTGAGCTGGGCAAAGTGAACGAATGGTTCAACGAAAATCAATGTCAAGGGGTATTAACAAAAGTTCCCAAATCTCATCTACGATTCAAATCAAGCGCGAGGCAAACCCCACCCGACTCATGGCCCAGAGAATCGTTCATTATTTGACTTGCTATTTGCATCATTGCAAATCATTGCATGATTTCTGCGTGTTCTTCTTCGTTAAATTTATCGGAGTAACGTTCTCCACTTAAAACAATGGATAATAAATCCATACGTAAACATAAAATACGCTTCGATTGGGTTTTGACACTTTTTGGAGCGAAATCATTTTTCGGCGAATGAGCGAAACGATGCGATTCTACGTGAAAAACTCAAGCGCGATGCTCTCCCTGCAGAATCGCAAGCGAGTCAGCTCGCGCATGAGGCTTCGGTGAGTGAGATTTGAGCATGATTCCACCAACACTGGTCCAAGTATATGTCCTTAATCCCTTAATCTTTGTCCAAAGGGGCTTATTTTCAAAACATCAGTACACCCAGGTTTTTTTTTACGCGGTTGGAATTCATTAATTTATCGGTCAACCTGAATTTTCACAGCTTTTAAAATACCCCCTGAATTTTCTTTGAGTTTTTGTGAATTTTTTCGTGGGGTTAACTCATTGTTTTATTGACGCTGAGGGTCTTAAACGACTAAAACCAAACCGTGTAAAAAAAACCTGGGTGTATCTCTGAAACGAATCTGTGACAAAAAGTCGAAAGACAAAAGGTCGAAAGGACAAAAGGTCGAAAAACAAAAAAGTCGAAAATACAACAGGTCAAAAAAATAAAAGGTCGAAAGGACAAAACGTCGAAAGGGACAGAAAATCCATAGGACAAAAGGTCGAAATAAATGGACAAATGATGAATAAACAACAAGCTGCTTAAAAAAAAAGTTAAATTCTCAAGAGCAATTTTTTGAATAACAAACTCTGGAAAAAGTTTCGGAGGAAAACTACTATGGAACATATTATCAAACGAATCGTTAGAGAATGAATTAGGTTGTTAGAGGTAAAAAAGATTGTTGATTTTGGAAGTAAAATTAGCACGAGATCATTTCTATTCATTTGAGTTTCTTGTCCATATCGACCTGTTTCTTTGCGATCTTTTGTCCTTTTCGACCTTTTGTCCTTTTGTCCCTTTTGATGTTTTGTCTGTTCGATCTTTTGTCCCTTTCGATCTTTCGTTCTTGTCTGACAATTTGTCTCTTCGACGTTTTGTCTTTCGACCTACCGGTACTACCGGTTAGACCACTCTAATCCGGTAGGAGAGTATAGGGCACTGCACGGACTGCTTCGTCTCTTTCTCGCTGCAAAGAAATTTGAAAACAACAAGGCCAGTAAACGTCAAAATATATGAGGAACGAAAGAGAAAGATATGTTTCCGTGCAGTGCCCTATAGTTCTCCGGCTGACGACGGAATCCAGGAGGAGAATGTGTCGGCCATTCGCTGGTGGATGGAGCGGATGATGCTAGAGCTTGTATCATGGCAGCTGCCGCTGACAGTCGTTTGTGCGGTTGTAACGGTGGGAGGACTTGGCGAAGAGCCGGGATGGCCGAATAGTTCACCTCGATGAGGGCGGGAAAACGGTTATTCCTCGGAAGGGTCCGAGGATGCCTTCTTTATTATTTCCAGGAGCTCCGCTCGCTTCGGACATCCCTTTGTGGTGGCGCAATGTTTGCGCACTTATTATCGGTCACCTTCATCTTGTCGCACTCGTCCATTGGGTGGGGTCGCCACATTTATTGCAGCGCGGGGCCATGTGACAATTCCGGGTACCATGTCCAAAGTTACATCAGTTTGTACACTGCACAACGTCGCGATGTGCAGGGCTGTATCGCTCCAAGTCGAGGACCGTGTAGTTTATATTGCGGATGAGCTTCAGGCCTTCCAAGCGATAGAACCGTGCTCGATACATTTTCGTCTTGTCGTGACGAGATCCGATTCGGCTATGAGCTTCTTTTCATCCATGTCGTGGAGTCCACGCAGCAAAGCCTCAAGCGGCTTTGTGCTGTTGTGGTCATGTGGTGTAATACTCGCACTTGTGGATCTGAAGAAACTGCAAAGCCGGAATGATGCAATCAAGCTGAATCAAGTAAAGAGTTGGGAGGATTAGTTGAGACAAATGCCTTTTACGGTTGCGAAATTTGAATGCACATGGTTGCCTATTGGCCATTTTTTTAAATAAAGAAACCTAGTGAAGACGCCATTGTGGTAGTGAATGTAGTATTGTATAAGAAATAAAAATAGCCCGCAAAAAAACATTGAATATTTCTTACAGTGTTTAGCTTTATGGATCACACCCTTCACTATCGTCACGGTAAAAAACACCACGAACGCGTTCCAGAAATTCCATTTGAATTCGGGACTGTCACTGTCAGACGAGGCTGCCGTCTCCGAGTCGGATATAGTTGAACGCTACGGATGTGTTGCAAAAAGTGTGACTTGTAATTACGCCAGCATTCGGCTGGTTCAGCAATTATGACAGTCATCTTGTAAAAAATGGAAATGTGCACTCTTGCGTCCATAAGTTCCTGAAGATCAGTACAGTCGCTGCTGTTGCCGGGTACGGTTGCGAGTTCGCTATGCTTTGCTAGTCATTTCGGCTTTGGGACAGTTCGTCGAATGACATTTCGTCGAATGACGTTTAGTCGAATGACATGTAGTCGAAAGGACATTCGGTCGAAGGGACATTTAGTCGAATGGACATTTTGACGAATGGAAATTTAGTCAAATGGACATTTAGTCGAATGGACATTTAGTCGAATGGTCATTTGGTCGAAATGACATTTATACATTTTTGGTTATATTTTAATGAATAATCCACAAGATACATGAATAAACTGGTTAGAGGAATTCAGTGGACATGAGGAATTTTAATCAGCAGCCGAAGAAACGAATAAGGAAGCCAATGAGGATTTTTCATCTGAGCTAACAGAAACTTCTGGAGACCCTGGTGATTAAACCAATGATATCAATGTTATTTTGCTAATACTTCATCGCAGTCGGCTTTGGAACATTTCATTGATTGACATTTGGTCGAATGGAAATGGTTTTCTTATTCTTTTCATTGATACTCTTTCTTCCACTCAATATGTATACAATAATTAGTTCAGTATAAAATGGTCTTTCAACCATAATTCGTTAGTTATTGGCCGAAAATTTAATTTCGACTAAATGATCATATGACCTAATAGGCCATCATACACAGATTCGTCTCATATTTGCGAGAATTTCCGATGTACATGGGACAGTTATGCGTGTATCGGTAGTAATGTCTATTCGGCGTCATGTCTAATGACGAAACATCACTCGACTACATTTCTTTTGACCAGGTGGTATAGATTCAATGTAGTCGGTTAGAGGGGTTCGCGGAAGTCAATATCCAGTCGGGAATAATATCGGAATATTTATTTATTATTTATTCTTTTTATCAACCCATCATTCTTTGGACAATATTGGAACAATAATTATATGACTTTTAGGAAAATCATTTATTTTTTAATTGTTATTGGCTTAAGTTCTTTTCTTTCAAATATCCATTCGACGGAACGTCATTAGACTAAATGTACCAAGATTATTATTTCGAAAATCCACTTTCGACCAAACGTCATATAACCAAATGTACGAAGATTCTTCTTTCTAAAATCTGATTTCGACCAAATGTCCATTCGACGTAGTGTCCTTTCGACTAAATGTCCCACGTCTCTACTGGATTAAAAATTCATTTTCGACTAAATGTCCCTTCGACCAAATGTCCATTCGACGTAATGTCCTTTCGACCAAATGTCATTCGACTAAATGTCATTCGACGCAGTGTCTTTCGACGAAATGGTATAGATTCAGTCATTTCGTACGTTCGTTTTGCTTTGTCGTTTTGCTTTGTCGTTTTGCTTCGGTCGTTAACTTTTCCTTGCTTATCGCTTGTGCTGTTGAGTCGCAAACTTCCAATGCGATTCGTTCGAAATGTTTCTCAATTTGATTTTGCTGGTGTAAACGGGAATGTGCATTATCTTTCGATCAATTGAGCGTTCGAACATAAACAAGAATAAGGGTGAATAAACGTTTCCAATTATGTTTACCCTGATTATGATGATCCACCGATGCTAACGGAAGCTCAAGTGAAAATTCATCAACGTAAGTGTTCGAACCAGTTTGAACTAAATTTCCAGAGCAGTTTTTTTAGCGCAACATTTGAAACTGAACAAATTTCATTAGTTTTTATACTTAAAATAATTAATTAAACTTACATTATATAGTTCCTTGACTTCACTAACCAGTTCAATAGCGGGTCTCAGTTAACTATTCGATCATTACAACTTCACTGCAGTTCTTTATCGTTTGTTTACGTATACACTTTTCTACTCTGTTCGGACTCTTCACGATTTCCGCCTACCAAGAATTCATCTACTTCTTCATTCAATGAAACTACCTACTAATTTCAGCCACCTTTGATGCTGCAT
The DNA here is from genome assembly GCF_024139115.2 of Armigeres subalbatus. Lineage (NCBI taxonomy): Eukaryota > Metazoa > Arthropoda > Insecta > Diptera > Culicidae > Armigeres > Armigeres subalbatus. The sequence goes on along the minus strand of NC_085139.1, from coordinate 26,101,918 downwards.
CTGAAACTCAAGGTGGTGCTAACAGTAAGGTTGAATCCGGAAGTGCAGAACTTATCCCTGTATCAAAATTTACAAAAATAAAGCAATCGTTGAATCGGCGTACAAGAAATATAACGATCTTCACGACACAATTCTCGAGTTGGTTAGTGAGAAAGAACGGATTGCTCAATATGGACACTATTCAGAATTTATAGATTTGTATGATCAAGCGATATGATGATACTGGAAGAACAGCATGAGGGCAAGAACCACCAAAACGTTGAAGCGTATCCTCAAGTTCCAACTGTTAAACTCTATCATTCATATAAGGCACTGGTGGAATCAGCAGCTGGTTTGATAGACGCTAGAACAATCAACGAAGGGAACTATGCTATTATGCATGGGCAATACTGGAAGGGAGATATGAGAACAAACGATATACGATTGGAAAATACATCGTAAGCCTTCTAGCATTGAAAAAGGTGAGCAAAGAGTGCCATATAGACTATATATGATGACGATGAACAAAGCTCCAAAACTGCAATTTCTGCGGCAAGAATCATCTAAACTTTACATTCCGGTTCCCAGGCGAATTTGATAGTGCACTCCACGATTGAGATTTTTGGATTACCACAAAACCCATCATCGGTCATCGTCGCTGGAGTTAACAACACTAGAAGTCAAATAAAAATAAAAATAGCACTAGTGTAGCTCGTATGTGTTTGCATAGTTCCAGATCTAGGGAACCCTTTTTATTATGATCGTTTCTGCTTGCTAAACAACCCAACTAACTATGTTCAGAGTTCAAAACTAAGAACACCAAGCCACGCTCTTGGCTCATGTTCTGTTCAACATGCATCTCTGCCTGGAAGGGTACATTTTTGGCGTTAAGGCGAATCTGTTTACAATGAAGGTGCGATAATGCGGTCACGTGCAATATCATAATTTTTAAAAGACAAGAACACCGTCTTCGACCAGAGGTCGTACAAACTGAACACTTAACAATTAGACAACGGACAGGACACCCAGTGGACCGGTGGAGAATTCTTCGATCTCCAAAAAGTTTCCTTCTTACCGGGGTGGGAGTCGAACCCACGCTAGAGAGACGATTGACATCGCTAACCACACGGCCACGAAGCCCACAAATAATGTACAAGAATAAAAGATTAAATTAGAAAGACAGTATACGATTACTTTTTTTTACCAAACAAGCCTTCAGCTTGTCTTGTTGGAAATTACTCCTGGATTCCACATGACGCCCGGAGATTGCTCTACAGCCACTCATCTTACGCCACGGCTAGACAAGTTTCCCAACAAGTCGTCGGGGGTGACAATGGGTCAAATGGGGGTGAGAATGGGTCACTGTCTCAACTACTTAGAATTCTTGTTATATAGATTGAATGTATCTGAGGGCAAGAAGACTAAAATATAAGAGACCTTTTTGACCGATTTTGTTCTACGACCTCTAGGCTGCCGGTAAGAGCAATGACCCATTCTCACCCCCTAGACCCATTGTCACCCCCTATGGTGGTAGTTATTTCAGGTTTTTTACGATTTACAATATTTTTTTCATTTTACCGACTTTTATTTCCAATTCTTTTAAGTTTCATCATGAAACCATGTCCCACCAGAATTCCAATCCAGCATCTATCAGAAGTTTCAGCTCGGATTTCTCCTGAAAAACATTCTACAAAATATCAACTGTCCCACACACGAAACAGTATTTCGAAGCATATCTGCTCTCCACCCCCGCGACAGAAAATATGATCTCCAAATGCAAAAGTTATTCTCTATAATCCCTTCAGAAAAATAAACTCTTTCCCGGAGACAATAAACCAAGAAGACTAATCTTCTAATTCCAATTAATGTCGTGTTTATTTTCCGGCACACATATCTGATTCGCCATGCCGCCATATCCGATTCAGTGAGGACGCTCATTTGTGATTCTTCCTCCTCGCACTCCCACGACAACAGAATAACAGAAAGCTCGAAAACTTTCGCTGATCCTTGTCAGCGGGGTTAATCTAATCGAGATATGTAGCGCTGTATGTCGCGACCAAGTCTTCATTTCGGCCACCGCACCGTCACCGTCGAGGGTGAAACTTATTCCGAAGCTCTTCATGGACAGTAATCTAACCGATTATAGGGAAAAGTATCACAACCAGCAAAACAGAAGAGGGAGCAAAAGAGACATATTCTTACGCTGGTTTGTCTTAATTTGATGTGGCATTGCTCTCGAACAGAAGTTGGATATCACTTCCATCATCATCATCAGCGCACCGAAGAGTAGTGAGTCCAACCATGAAGCCACGACAAGTGCTGGTACGGTGGCTCTGGTTCCTGGTAATGGATTCCGGCTATCGCGTGTAGTGACTTCGGAAAATTACATCCACTTTGCATCGAATGGCAGCGGAGAAACTTTTGCTGTAAAGTACCCCGTATCATCAAATAATTTCTTTATTGCAATGTTTCAATAAAATTTTATCTTGTACGCTTTCATCTCAATACACTCAGCGCCGTTCTCCATGCTCAGCACCGCCGAAGGGATCACACGTTTAGCCGTTCAACAACTCGTCTTTCAGATTCCCCCACGCCCAACTTGATCAGTCTGTATCTCGCCCCCATCAGCTTCGGTCCGGTTCGGTGCGGTGGTCCGATGGAAGTAACCACGCCAAAGCGATAGCCAAACAGGACACGACGACGATGGGGGTGTGCTTGTTGTAATGGTCATCATAACATGAAAGCTTCCGACTAAATGAAAGTGAAGCAAAACCGAGCCAAAAGAAGCAAAGCGACCCAACCGCCACCACCGAACCACGTCCAGCCAAACCCTTTCGATCGGGGAGTAGCTGATGCTGTTCAGCGCAAAACCACACGACGATGGACCCAAACCCGACGACTCGTGCTGGCGATGCGGGGAAGATTGGTGAAAATCGCCATTCGCCGGAGGACACGTTCTGTTGTAGTGGATCATTGGTGGAACCGGCGGCGATGGGGTTAGAGCGGTGTTAGAAAATGATTTAGGACATGAACACCTTTCTTTTTTATTAGAAAGTGGTTTCGGGAAAATTTTAGCGGATTGTAGGGTTTGTGTGAAGCGCAGGGTGTGCGCCGGTCGTCTGTGGTGGATTGTACGACTTGATTGGAAAAGCACTTTGCGAAAGAGCGTAGTTGCTTTCCAGTGTATCCATCCTTTGATTTCCGTGGCTTTGCTTTGGCTTTTCTTTTACCCGATGGTGTTTTGCTTGATTGAGTAGTTCATTGGAAACACTTATGGTATCTAAGAATCCAATGCTTTTTCTTACCACGCAAACCCATTCTCTGAGAAGGTGTGATAACTTTTATACATGCAACAGTCCATAAGTCGAGACAAGTATGCACGAGACACTGAAGATAGCCTTACTGTTGAGGTTGAAACACATCTGTAACAATTACAAAGTGGTGGAGTTAAATGGAGTAGTACTAACTCGTCTTAAGCGCCGTACACTAATTACATGAGGACCAATCGAGAAAGGGGGATTTTGTTATGTTCTTACACTACAAATACAATTAATTTGCATGAAAAGGTCAGCCAGATCATCTATTCATCGACTTCAAAGCTGCGTATACCTATATTGCAATAAATCGAGACCAGCTATGATAGTAAATACATGAACACGGATTTCCAGATAAACTGATATGGTTGGTCAAAGCGACGATGTATCAGGTGATGTGCGTTGTTCAGGTTTCAGAGATCTCGAGGCCCTTTGAAACGCGCAAATGATACGAACTATCGACCCTGCTATGCAACATCGATATGGAGAGAGTAATACAAAGTGCAGGGATTGACACGAGTAATACGATTTTCACGATGCACGTTCAGTTATTTGTTTTCGCCGATGACATTGATATTATGGAACGTAACTTTGAGAAGATGAAGGAAGTCTACATCAGGCAGAAGCTATGCAGATTGGACTAGTCAGTAGTCATCAACACGTCGAAGACGAAGCACACGATAGGAAAAGGCTTAAGAGAAGACAATGTAAGCCACCCACAATAGGTGTACTTGGGCTCAATCGTGACCCCCGAAACGATATCATAGAATGCAGAATCGCTGTACCAAACTAAATATCAACAACCCGCTTATTAAACCGGTTGTAGTCCTCTACGGACACGAGAGGACCTATGCGCCTATGGACGGCAAGGTGCGCAGTGAGCAAGGCAGATTATTCAGGTGGATGACGATTTATGGACCCTCCGTATACTGCGAAGTTAGCGATGTGCAGCCATGGACCGAGCTGAATGAAGATGACTTTTATGTACTGTAAAAACCACTTCGGCCTTAGTTTGAGTAAATTATAAATTAGTTTATTGTAAAAGATAGATATATTAACAATTTTCATTCTAAATTTGCAGAAAAAAATTGAGTAAAATTTTAGTAATTGAGTGATTTTCAACCTTTCCTAATGCTCGGGGACTCTTTCAAATGTCATGTCCTGGCAATTGATGTGCAAGAAAAACGAACAGTGGGTAATGTCTGTGACATAACCGCTAAGTGGACGTAGGACTTGACTTGACCATGCCTTTAAGATACATAATATGTCCAAATTTCTCACATCAACTATTTTGGATAAATAATCGGCGTTGCATACCATTCCTTGGCAAAATCTTCTCATCAAACCGACACAGAGGTCAAATCTACCTCGAACAAGAATCATCAAAAACAATTCAGGAAGTATCTGCCCGGTCACGGAATATTAGCCTCGACAGTGGCAACCTTCCCACTGAAGGACTGCCTGAAATAAGCCACAAGTTGGCCCAGCAGGGGATGTAGGGCCTCCTAATCCGTACGATAGCGACTGATAGAGACAATTATTTTTAACTCTTAGAGCCTTGAAAAAGGCTGTTTGCTTCGGCTAAGTCCAAAAAGTAAGAAAACGATCTTTTCAAATAACCGCGAATTTCTAGTGGTGGTATAAAAAAGACTGAATGCTCTGCGAGCGAATGCACTTTTCTTTTATACCTTATTTTGAATCTTCTCTGCTTCCCAATTGGTGAGCCAATCAGCCAGTGTCTTGTATCCCGCTTCTTTGTCAGCCAAAGCGTCATCATCATCAACGCGTTCGAGAAGGGCTTCTTCTTTTTTACGCTTGTTGCTCGCTGCTGGCGTCTATTTCCTAACGGGACTTTTCGCTTGATACAGGCCAATAAACCGGGCAAGCGAGCTTAGAATTGCAGTTCAGGTGAGAAGTACGTGTTCTTTTCTGAGACAACATTGTTAGTAGTAGATGGAAGGAAACACCCCGACATGGGATTTCGGGTGATAAGATTTAGAATTGGTAACATGGGAATGGGACGATCATTCAGTCACGTTCGCTTCGTGTGCGGTCAGTATCAAACAATGTTTATCTAGATATTTCTTGATCAATGCCAACAAATCCAACATTTGATGAAAAATCGATTGATAGTTTTGTCGTGTCCTTAGGAGACAGCTGCATCCGAATCAGCCGTCTCCAGCTGCTGCTCGATCCGCAGCAGCTCCGAAGCACAACTGTTTCCCGCGAAATACATCACAAAACTGAATGCTCACTTCGTTGAACTGTCACCTCTCGCATCTAGTGCTCATGACTATATGCCAATCTTATTTAGTCAATATATACACTCATACCCCTCTCAATCCCTACATCTTCCTCCTGCTCTACTCTTTTACAATTTTATTATTATTATATTGATCTGCTTTATAATGCCCAAGAACATCAATATTGCATCAAAATCAGAAACAAATCGCCAACAATATTCTACGTAATTCATTGCTTACATGTTTCTCTCTTTGTTTACATTTTCTAACACTGAACTCAAATCAACCACTGATCTCGGAATGCAGTCATGGATAGAACTTACCAAGCTCTGGAACATCAATCTTGCATCAAAATCAGAAACAAATCGCCAACAATATTCTACGTAATTCATTGCTTACATGTTTCTCTCTTTGTTTACATTTTCTAACACTGAACTCAAATCAACCACTGATCTCGGAATGCAGTCATGGATAGAATCCACCAGGCTCTAGAACATCAATATTGCAACAAAATCAGAAACAAATCGCCAACAATATTCTACGTAACTCATTGCTTACATGTTTCTCTCTTTGTTTACATTTTCTAACACTGAACTCAAATCAACCACTGATCTCGGAATGCAGTCTTGGATAGAATCTACCAGGCTCTAGAACATCAATATTGCAACAAAATCAGAAACAAATCGCCAACAATATTCTACGTAATTCATTGCTTACATGTTTCTCTCTTTGTTTACATTTTCTAACACTGAACTCAAATCAACCACTGATCTCGGAATGCAGTCATGGATAGAACTTACCAGGCTCTAGAACATCAATCTTGCATCAAAATCAGAAACAAATCGTCAACAATATTCTACGCAACTCATTGCTTACATGTTTCTCTCTTTGATTACATTTTCTAACACTGAACTCAAATCAACTACTGATCTCGGAATGCAGTCATGGATAGAACTTGCCAGGCTGTAGAACATCAATCTTGCATCAAAATCAGAAATAAATCATCAACAATATTCTACGCAACTCATTGCTTACATGTTTCTCTCTTTGTTTACATTTTCTAACACTGAACTCAAATCAACTACTGATCTCGGAATGCAGTCATGGATAGAACTTACCAGGCTCTAGAACATCAATACCAGGCTCTAGAACATCAATATTGCAACAAAATCAGAAACAAATCGCCAACAATATTCTACGTAACTCATTGCTTACATGTTTCTCTCTTTGTTTACATTTTCTAACACTGAACTCAAATCAACCACTGATCTCGGAATGCAGTCATGGATAGAACTTACCAAGCTCTAGAACATTAATCTTGCATCAAAATCAAAAACAAATCGCCAACAATATTCTACGCAACTCATTGCTTACATGTTTCTCTCTTTGTTTACATTTTCTAACACTGAACTCAAATCAACTACTGATCTCGGAATGCAGTCATGGATAGAACTTACCAGGCTCTAGAACATCAATACCAGGCTCTAGAACATCAATATTGCAACAAAATCAGAAACAAATCGCCAACAATATTCTACGTAACTCATTGCTTACATGTTTCTCTCTTTGTTTACATTTTCTAACACTGAACTCAAATCAACCACTGATCTCGGAATGCAGTCATGGATAGAACTTACCAAGCTCTAGAACATTAATCTTGCATCAAAATCAAAAACAAATCGCCAACAATATTCTACGTAACTCATTGCTTACATGTTTCTCTCTTTGATTACATTTTCTAACACTGAACTCAAATCAACTACTGATCTCGGAATGCAGTCATGGATAGAACTTGCCAGGCTGTAGAACATCAATCTTGCATCAAAATCAGAAATAAATCATCAACAATATTCTACGCAACTCATTGCTTACATGTTTCTCTCTTTGTTTACATTTTCTAACACTGAACTCAAATCAACTACTGATCTCGGAATGCAGTCATGGATAAAACTTACCAGGCTCTAGAACATCAATATTGCATCAAAATCAGAAACAAATCGCCAACAATATTCTACGTAACTCATTGCTTACATGTTTCTCTCTTTGTTTACATTTTCTAACACTGAACTCAAATCAACCACTGATCTCGGAATGCAGTGACGGATAGAATCTACTAGGATCTAGAACTTCAATCTTGCATCTAAATCAAAACAAATCATCAACAATATTCTACGCAACTATTTGCTTACATATTCATACATTGGTACCCTCTCGGGGGAATGATTATTTACCCTCTCAGGGGAATGATTGTTTACCCTATCAGGGATACCCTCTCGGGGGAATTATTGTTTACCCTCTGGGGGGAATTATTGTGTACCCTCTCAGGGGAATGATTGTTTACCCTATCAGGGATACCCTCTCGGGGGAATAATTGTTTACCCTATCAGGGATACCCTCTCGGAGGAATGATTGTTCACCCTATCAGGGATACCCTCTCGGGGGAATGATTGTTTACCCTATCAGGGATTACCTTTCGGAAAATTATTGACTAGTTCACACTACTAATAATCCACACTTTGAAATCTATATAGATTTGATCCACTTTGTTTATCAGCGCACACATAAATATCTTCCATGATGGCCAACAATATTCTACGTAATTCATTGCTTACATGTTTCTCTCTTTGTTTACATTTTCTAACACTGAACTCAAGTCAACCACTGATCTCGGAATGCAGTCATGGATAGAACTTACCAAGCTCTGGAACATCAATCTTGCATCAAAATCAGAAACAAATCGCCAACAATATTCTACGTAATTCATTGCTTACATGTTTCTCTCTTTGTTTACATTTTCTAACACTGAACTCAAATCAACCACTGATCTCGGAATGCAGTCATGGATAGAACTTACCAAGCTCTAGAACATTAATCTTGCATCAAAATCAGAAACAAATCGCCAACAATATTCTACGTAACTCATTGCTTACATGTTTCTCTCTTTGTTTATATTTTCTAACACTGAACTCAAATCAACCACTGATCTCGGAATGCAGTCATGGATAGAATCTACCAGGCTCTAGAACATCAATCTTGCATCAAAATCAGAAACAAATCGTCAACAATATTCTACGCAACTCATTGCTTACATGTTTCTCTCTTTGTTTACATTTTCTAACACTGAACTCAAATCAACCACTGATCTCGGAATGCAGTCATGGATAGAACTTACCAGGCTCTAGAACATCAATCTTGCATCAAAATCAGAAACAAATCGTCAACAATATTCTACGTAACTCATTGCTTACATGTTTCTTTCTTTGTTTACATTTTCTAACACTGAACTCAAGTCAACCACTGATCTTGGAATGCAGTCATGGATAGAATTTACCAGGCTCTATAACATCAATCTTGCATCAAAATCAGAAACAAATCGCCAACAATTTTCTACGTAACTCATTGCTTACATGTTTCTTTCTTTGTTTACATTTTCTAACACTGAACTCAAGTCAACCACTGATCTTGGAATGCAGTCATGGATAGAACTTACCAGGCTCTAGAACATCAATCTTGCATCAAAATCAGAAACAAATCGTCAACAATATTCTACGCAACTCATTGCTTACATGTTTCTCTCTTTGTTTACATTTTCTAACACTGAACTCAAATCAACTACTGATCTCGGAATGCAGTCATGGATAGAACTTGCCAGGCTGTAGAACATCAATCTTGCATCAAAATCAGAAATAAATCATCAACAATATTCTACGCAACTCATTGCTTACATGTTTCTCTCTTTGTTTACATTTTCTAACACTGAACTCAAATCAACTACTGATCTCGGAATGCAGTCATGGATAGAACTTACCAGGCTCTAGAACATCAATCTTGCATCAAAATCAGAAACAAATCGCCAACAATATTCTACGTAACTCATTGCTTACATGTTTCTCTCTTTGTTTACATTTTCTAACACTGAATTCAAATCAACCACTGATCTCGGAATGCAGTGACGGATAGAATCTACTAGGATCTAGAACTTCAATCTTGCATCTAAATCAAAACAAATCATCAACAATATTCTACGCAACTATTTGCTTACATATTCATACATTGGTACCCTCTCGGGGGAATGATTATTTACCCTCTCGGGGGAATGATTGTTTACCCTATCAGGGATACCCTCTCGGAGGAATGATTGTTCACCCTATCAGGGATACCCTCTCGGGGGAATGATTGTTTACCCTATCAGGGATTACCTTTCGGAAAATTATTGACTAGTTCACACTACTAATAATCCACACTTTGAAATCTATATAGATTTGATCCACTTTGTTTATCAGCGCACACATAAATATCTTCCATGATGGCCAACAATATTCTACGTAATTCATTGCTTACATGTTTCTCTCTTTGTTTACATTTTCTAACACTGAACTCAAATCAACCACTGATCTCGGAATGCAGTCATGGATAGAACTTACCAAGCTCTAGAACATTAATCTTGCATCAAAATCAGAAACAAATCGCCAACAATATTCTACGTAACTCATTGCTTACATGTTTCTCTCTTTGTTTACATTTTCTAACACTGAACTCAAGTCAACCACTGATCTTGGAATGCAGTCATGGATAGAACTTACCAGGCTCTAGAACATCAATCTTGCATCAAAATCAGAAACAAATCGTCAACAATATTCTACGCAACTCATTGCTTACATGTTTCTCTCTTTGATTACATTTTCTAACACTGAACTCAAATCAACTACTGATCTCGGAATGCAGTCATGGATAGAACTTGCCAGGCTGTAGAACATCAATCTTGCATCAAAATCAGAAATAAATCATCAACAATATTCTACGCAACTCATTGCTTACATGTTTCTCTCTTTGTTTACATTTTCTAACACTGAACTCAAATCAACTACTGATCTCGGAATGCAGTCATGGATAGAACTTACCAGGCTCTAGAACATCAATCTTGCATCAAAATCAGAAACAAATCGCCAACAATATTCTACGTAACTCATTGCTTACATGTTTCTCTCTTTGTTTACATTTTCTAACACTGAACTCAAATCAACCACTGATCTCGGAATGCAGTGACGGATAGAATCTACTAGGATCTAGAACTTCAATCTTGCATCTAAATCAAAACAAATCATCAACAATATTCTACGCAACTATTTGCTTACATATTCATACATTGGTGCCCTCTCGGGGGAATGATTATTTACCCTCTCAGGGGAATGATTGTTTACCCTATCAGGGATACCATCTCAGGGGAATGATTGTTTACCCTATCAGGGATACCCTCTCAGGGGAATGATTGTTTACCCTATCAGGGATACCCTCTCGGGGGAATTATTGTTTACCCTCTCGGGGGAATTATTGTTTACCCTCTCGGGGGAATTATTGTGTACCCTCTCAGGGGAATGATTGTTTACCCTATCAGGGATACCCTCTCGGGGGAATGATTGTTTACCCTATCAGGGATACCCTCTCGGAGGAATGATTGTTCACCCTATCAGGGGAATGATTGTTTACCCTATCAGGGATTACCTTTCGGAAAATTATTGACTAGTTCACACTACTAATAATCCACACTTTGAAATCTATATAGATTTGATCCACTTTGTTTATCAGCGCACACATAAATATCTTCCATGCGCTATACAAATAATATATAATCAAATAAAATTTCTGGTTGTCTCGAATGAGAAATTTACCTTTTTAAGAAAAATATTTTTTATGGTGTCACACATTCTATTTTTGCAAACACATTTTTTTTCCAGTGTCATAATTGTCACAAACGAAATTTCATTTTTATTGCGTTACCGTGTACTTTTTTTTTTCAAACAAAACAAGCACTCGCGATTCCGATTTTTTCTGCACTTGCGACCGAGCGTATAATTTCGGGAGCGCCACTGATCATAACGTACCGACTTGGCCATTGTCGTGTCCTTAGGAGACAGCTGCATCCGAATCAGCCTTCTCCAGCTGCTGCTCGATCCGCAGCAGCTCCGAAGCACAACTGTTTCCCGCGAAATACATCACAAAACTGAATGCTCACTTCGTTGAACTGTCACCTCTCGCATCTAGTGCTCATGACTATATGCCCTCTTATTTAGTCAATATATTCACTCATACCCCTCTCAATCCCTACAAGTTTATTAATGTTTGAGCTGTTATCGGTGTTTTTTTAATCCAAATATCCAAATATTATGTGAGAGATTTGGACATCTTATGTTTTTTTAGGCATGGTCAAGCGAAGTCCTTCGTCCACTTCGCGGTTAAATCAGAAAAATTATCCACTGTTAGTTTTGACGCTATTTATGAAAATCACGCATAAAATTTTATCACTGGAATATTGGATTTGGCACCCAAGTATAATTTCTATCCCGGAGGGTATTGAAAGCTTTGATATTTATCTCTATTATTGGCTCTCTGAAGAACCGTTTGTTTTTTGGACATACATGCTGCATCATGTGGCTTTTCTTCAGCCTGTCTCGGCTCATCACCGATGCCGGCCGGTCTCGGCTCGACTCTGCTGCTGCTGCCGGTATCTGCTCAGCATTGCTGCTTTGTCGGGTCTGTAGGGTGGACTGCTGCTGTACTGGCTAGGTTTCGGCTGATGATGGTGGCTTCGATGGTGTCGAGCCGAAAAAGCGGTCGGTGCAGACTTCATTCCCTGCTAAAAAGTGTGAGTGGTGTTCAATCGATGATGCGGTTGCTTCGCCTCTCCCGGTCAGAATGAAAGGAAAAAATCACATTGCGCTATTTTATGGCTTCTCGGCAGACCCAGCGGCTGCTCATTCGCTGGTGTCTGCACCAATCAGAACGTGGTAATGGAATGATGCAAGAATTATGCGGTACCCATATTTATAGGTTCCCTTGATCTCAATGTATTTCATTGAAAACAGTTTCATGCCTATTGAAACAAGTTTTTCGGGTCTTATCAAGCATGGACATGAAAGGCATACTTGAAATCTGTCGATTGAGGGGCTTACCGCAGAAATTCGTCCATTGAGACGAACGCTATTAACGTTTAAAATCTTTCAACACAGCGGTCGATTTGAATATTTTGGAATGACACCCGTTATAGTAAAGAGAGACGTAAGTCCTACGTCAAAAATATGAATATGTAGGAGAGCCTAAAAATTCGCTATACTTATTTGCAAAATAAGTAAGGAGGAAACTTTTCGTGATCGAAAAATTCTCCACTGGTCCACTGGGTGTTGTGTCCCGTCCATTGTCGCATGCTAGGTGTTGAGTGTTCAGTCTATACAACCTCTGGTCGAAGACGGTGTTTCTGTATTTAATAAAAAAAAAATCCGAGAAAAATCTATAATTTTCTATTTGTTAATTTGCATTACAAATAACTTTCTAATAAAGAAATGTACAGATTTCTACATTTGGGACCTTCGCCTTTATAAAACAACAATGTCGATTTGTGTTCAGATGCATATCTTCGTACAGAGATTCATATTGTGAATCATTAGAAAATACTTCATACCAATTATTTTTTCATATTTTGACAGTACCAATTGTAATCATAGCCGGAACTCCGCCTCTTTGGTCAACTTTACAAATGTTCACCCAACCAGCAACTGTTAGATTTTCTAACAATTCTGTTTAAGAACCTATCAAAACTTGAATAAGAACTGGGCATATGCGAAGTTATTAGATTCTCATTCAAAAAATATTGTAAGAAAAATTGTAAGGTCTCATACAATATTTCTAGAGTGCTTTGAAAATAGGTCGTATGTGCAAAAGAGAGTCTCTCTTTGGATGTATTCTCTTTCGATTATTACGAAACTATACAAAAGTTTACTTCAATTTTTTTGTTAGATATCCAAAGACAATAGCTTTGTCTATCATGCTGAAGAGGAATTATAGCGAAACATGCAAAGCTAGCCGATATATTAGCGAAAGAGAGCGTGATCAAAGAGAATCTCTCTTTTGCACATACGACCTATTCTCAAAGCAATCTAGATTTATATAAATATCGCATTTTCGCATATGCCTGGTTGTAAACCTAGTACAGGTTTTGGTAGGTTCTTATACAGCAATGTAAGAAAGTCTAACAACCACCGGTTGGGTATATTTCTTCTCTCCTCCTCCTTCTTCATCATGTTCGATGATGCAATTCTAGGTGAGTCAAAATAAACAATTTTATAAACAATATTTTTAATTTTCAAAAACAGCACTCGGCAGCGATATGTTCGATAATTTGGTGTCGGGCCATTTGACCAAACGGCCACCAAACGGGCAATTTGACCACCACTCGTATACGCAGACGGCGGACAACTGTCATTTTTGTTGACTCAGCTTTGCTGCGTCGTAGCATGCGTGAAAAAGTAAAAATGACAGTTGTGTGTTGCTTCCGTATCGACTGGTGTGCCCCCGAAAACGCGAGCACTTTGAAACTTGGATTCTGTCAGGAGTGACCTTAATAGCGTATGACTATTGCGTCTAAGTCTTATAGCTTTGTCCCGCATACTCAAAGAACAATAAGTGATGAATCGCCGTCAGGCTCCCACCGAGGCAGTGTATATTTTAGCATATTTCATAAATATTCATTCTTTCTCAAATGAAAAAAAATGTGACATGGGGGTTCCGGTGGGTATCCTCCAAGGATACCGATGGGAACCTCAAGGAATCCTGAAAGCAATCCAACAGGAATGTTCCAGGGATTCAGATGGGAATGTTCGAGAGAATCCGACAGAAATAATTCAGGGATTCCAATGAGAATCTCCAGAAATTCCGACGGGAATATTCCAGGAATTTCAACGGGAATGTTATAGAGATTTCTGTTGATTTCTGAGATTTCTGTTGAAGGATCCCGAAGCAACTCGTCGAGTGCCTCCGAAATAATTCTCCAGGGATTCCGTACAGAATCCTCCAGTGATTCCGAAGGGAATCCTCTAAGGATGTTGAAGCAAATACTTGAGTGATTCCGAAGAAAATCATCGGCGGATTTCGAAGCAAATTTTTGAGTGGTTCCGAACCAAATCAACGAGAGATTCTGAAGCAAATCCTATATGGATATATGACCCACGGATTCCCAAAGGTATTCATCAACGAAACCGTGGACACCTGTTTTTTAAAGGAACATGTTTATTATGAAACAAATTCATAAGGTTGCTTTATATAAATGACAATCAACATACATATAAACGAATTCACGTGATTTTGAATATTTACTTCTCTTTTCTGAAGAATGCTCGGACTTTTCTCTTGACAGCTCCCATTAGATTCTGCACAACTTCTTCCGTAACTTTCCATTGTGCCGCAGACCAAATTTTCATGAAGCAGTCAACAGAGCTTGCTTCTCTCACATCTACCGTAAGATGCCGCGTAATTATTGCCTAGTATTTTTCGATAGGACGTAGTTCAGGGCAGTTTGGTGGGTTTAGGCATTTTTCGACAAAATCGACTTTTTCCTTCTTCAGCATCTCCAAAGTAGCAGAAACGTAGTGAGCCGATGCCAGATCCGGCCAAAACAATAGAGGATCCACATGCTTTCGGTAGATGGTTAGAAGTCGTTTTTTGATACATTATTTTCTTCAATATTCACCGTTGTTTGTGAAGTATGGAGTCACAGGAGCGAATTGCTTGCCATACCAAAACATTTTCCTCAATTTTTTCGGTTCGGATATATCGCACGTCATCAGGCACATCTGTCCTCTGTTCAGCGTTGAAAAAATGTGGCCCTGAAAGTGTACCGGTGTCCAATTTGACGTATATCTCGTCGTCCATCAAAATGCACTATACCATCGTTCGGAATTTCCAAGGTTTTTCCAAATTTTTCAGGTGTGCTGCAAAAGTAAACATTTTTTTTACAAACAGAGTGAAAATAACGAATTTTTTCGATAAGTTTTAACCTTAAACCATTCATAAAATGGTGTCCACTTAATTTAATGAACAATCCTTACTCCGATGATTATGAACATAATTCTTTACAGATTCCCATGAGAGTTCTACTCGGATGCTGATGGGAAGTGTGCACGGAACCTTGAAACAACTCACTTTATGGTTCCTTTCACTCAAATCCGCCCTTGCGTGGAAGAAGCCAAAAATAAGTTAAATGCAAAAAAAAAACCCGGTGAGTACTTTGCCTTTACTCCCGTGTTGAATTTTCACCCACTATGAAGTTTCACCACTATGAAGTTTCACCAACTCAAATTTATGTTATTTTCACTCACCCGAGACTATGGTGAAAACAACTCAAATTTGGCTTCTTCCACGGAACAACGGTCGATGCAGCTCTCTTTGTTTATAATATCATTCATGAGAGGGAGTGAGAAAACTACCTAATATTGAGTTAAAAATTTGAACTCCGTACTCAAATTTGAGTTCTTTAAACTTTTTTTTAGGTTCTTTATTTTTTCTGTGTGGAGATCATCATGCTGCTAGGCAAGTCGAAGTCTGCTAATAAACTGTCACTCCAGTACGTGATGGTTGTCCACACACGGAAGAAAAAAAGTACCCAAAATTGAGTACTTTTAAACTTACTTTTGAGTTATTTTTTCTCTTCGCTTTCATCCACTCTTTCTTTTGTTGTCAAAAACAAAAGAGCCAAACAATCCAACGACGCCAGTTCAATACGGGAAGCCAATGTTGAGTTTTATTACCTGAGGTCGAAATTGAGTGAATTAAACTTAAATTTGGGTCAATAAATTTTCCGTTGGGTACTTTTTTAACATGGGAGTAGAGGCAAACTACTTTGACCCTACTTACTCAATTTTGGCTTCCCGTACGGATGTTCGAGGTTGGGTGAATTAAACTCACTATTGGGTAGTTTATTTCTTCCTTGCATGTCTTTGACTGCCGGCGAAGTACCACGATTGCTTTGATTGTCATTTTGGTTGCTCGCCATTGTTGTTCATATCAAGCTTACTTTGATGCTTTCCAATCAATTAGATATTGCCTAATCATATTTAACACCACGTGCAATTTCCAGCCCGGTGGCATCCCTATCTCACACAATAAGTTTGTTTTGCAGCCAACATTGCGCGACCGTATCCCACTGACAGTTATGTATCCTAATGGGAATCAAATGTGATGTTTGTAAACAAAACACATACCATCATGAATTTTACACTGAGGTGGCTGGTGGCTGGCAATTTCACTGCAACTCAGGAATCTTTCTCAAAAATGAGAAACAAGCTAATTTGTCTTCCACTTATTTCATTATGATAGGGTGAATATGGGAGACAACTCTTTTGCCTTCAAACTAGTTGAGTAATTCAAAATGCTATATGTTGAAAATTGATATCACTGCTAACTAACTTTCCAAATCCTAGGGGGAGCTAGTTATTTTCTAGGGAGGGCTAAGCCCCCTAGCTCTGCTTTATTTACGCCAATTTTTTTTCTCATACCTACTTCATACTTCTCACTGCATTGTATCATATCTAAATCCTCACCACTCACATCTATCTTTTTATTTTTCATTTCTCACTATTCTCTCTTTACTACTCGCTACTACTGCTACTACTACTACTACTCGTCCAGTGCTTCCGAATATTTTTTATGCAAAGTCCGCCGTATAATATATGTAAAAAAAAATCATGTTTTCATTTTTTTTTCTTCCGCGTAATAAAAGATGCTATGTACTATCAGCAAAAAGTTTTTGCATGGAATTAGATGAGTTTTACAGTGAAATGGATAAAAAGTTGGTTAATAATGCTTCAAATCAGTGTTTTAAATTAGCAAAACCCTTGACAATCATGCATATATAATTTACAGTCTAGCATAAATTCATTTTATCGAAAAAATCAAAAAACAAACTTTTGAATTGTCAAGAATTTCAATTTAATTACACACCAACACGGCCAACGAGCTGCCCTATTGAAAATGTGGTACCGCCGATCGAAACAATCGATAGTCATTATTTTCACCCAATCAGCAACCGGTATGATTTTGACAGAAAATTGGCACATCCTACCCTAGCTCACATCTTATTTTTCAGAACTCACTTCTTACTTTTATTTTCTCAATACGCTGTACGGCTCTAAGTATTTCTAAAATACAATCTCTCATTTTTCACTTTTCACTTTTCACTCTTCACTTTTCACTTTTCTTTTTGG
This sequence comes from Armigeres subalbatus, assembly GCF_024139115.2. NCBI lineage: Eukaryota > Metazoa > Arthropoda > Insecta > Diptera > Culicidae > Armigeres > Armigeres subalbatus. The sequence continues at coordinate 26,084,350 of NC_085139.1, read as the reverse complement.
ATTTTTCACTTTAAACTTTTTACTTTTCACTTTTCACTTTTTCAAAATATCTATGCAATCATACGACATAAATTGATCGAATTTTAAATAAACGCAAACTATTTCAGGGTCTCCAAACCGTCTTGGAGTTCAAAACATGGGATCTACCCGATCAACCAAGTCCTGAATGATATATCCGTGCATCACCAAACATTTTTCGTTTACTCTGATGCTCCTTTCGAACAAGTTTCCAAGGGCTTCCGTTCAACATCTCTGTATCGGCTGTAACTCAACTCAAGAAACCCAGGGTTATGGATGGTTTACAAAAACAGAAGGTTTAGATACTACCTTCACCGTCTCTGTGTTGATCTGAGGTGTGAGAAGTGGGTTGAATGCTCGCATGGATGTATGAGGGCGGACGCAGCATCAAAATTGAGTACAATATGGCTAATGTGAGGCGTTCATAGTAGATTGAGCACTCGTCTGAGGCCGTAAGGGGGGATGCAGTATGTTGCTAGCTCCTTTTCCTTCCCTCTCTTCAAGGGATATAACCAGAAAAGTGTTTGTGTAAAAAAATGTAGTATTTTGAATATGAAAATCATTCTGGGACAGCTTGTTAGTCGTCGATTGATTGATTGCACCATGAATGGAATCAATTGAGAGTTCAAGCTCTATCTGGAATAAGGGCGAATGTCGCAAGAGAGAATTCTCTTCGCCGACTTCCCTTCTTTTAAATTAAAGTGACAAGCAGATGATTTCGTAGCGGTTTTTCCCCTCAGAACGAAAGAAAACAATGAAAACTTGCATTCTGAGGTGATAAACCGCGATGAAATCCACTGCTTGTCACTTTTATTTAAAAGAGGGGAAGTCGACGAAGAGAATCCTCTCTTGCGACATTCGCCCTTTTACCAGATAGAGCTTGAGTTTTCAAAACGTTGAGTGATGTCAAATCAAACATAAAGATTCTCTCGGCTTTTTTATAACTCAGTTTATACAAACAATGTAATTTGAAAAGACGCTTTAATGTTACGTGTTTCATATGTAATATGCTACTCTACGTTTTTGTTCCATGTATGCAACATGGAGTTCAGTTCATGATCATGTTCATGCTCATGTAATATGCAATATGCAGTTCAGCATTCTTTGGTTGTTTGTTTTCAACTGCCAATCATGTGTTGCATTGCAATGAACTATTGATCCGAATTCGAATATTTTTGACATCTTCATGTGAATTTTATGTGGTTTTATGTTTTGTTAATGCCTATATGAAACTGAATGGAAACAAAGTGTTTTTAAGAAGATGTACTACTTGGGACGTAATTCAGGCGATGCTGCCGATTCGTGATGAAGATTTGCCGGATACGAAGGGGCTCCTGATTAAGGTGGACCACTCTTATATGGAAACATTTAAATCATTTTTTCGAGACGTATTTATACCCCCTGAAAATAAGATTTTTTGCTCCCAGAAGCTATCCGAATCCGTCAAGGCTAAGTGCATGCTCAACGAACATGAAGTTTATATGGGAAAAATCGACTAAATATATGGGAAAATGCATACTTATCACTTTTTTACCCTTAGGTGACCCTGTAGTCATTCAAAAACGGGCTTGGTAGTCATATGGCTACTGCTTCTGCCTCATTCTTAGGAGATCATGGGTTCAATCCCAGGTCCGTTCCATTCTTATACTTTGTATCTTTCTCAATTTTTCTCATGGTCTAGCAATCGCTAGAACTGGAAATGGATCATCTATCAGGCGAGATGGATCACATTAAACCAAGCCGTCAATTTAACAAAACAAACAAAAAAAAGAAATTCTATCAGTTGCTTTCTCCTATCTGTCACATTGGCAGCTCGTTTCATTGGCAGCAGCCCAAAAATTCCAACAAATTCCGCATGAACTCGTGGCAAGTGCAGAGGTATATTCGGCTTGCAGTGGGCGAGTGATTGCATCATCATTTCCTTCTCTTTCCCTACATTGACTTGCATTCTGACGTGGAAGGCGCCAGTGTTTTATTTCTTCCTAAACAATGGAGGGGGAATCTGTTCAACAGACATCCTGGGTTGTCCAGGAAGTGCGGGGTTAGGGACCACCTCCAACCAGTCTTCAAACATCCCACTCTAGGAGCTGCTGGGATTTAAAAAATGAAATCGAAACCAATCTTATTCCCGCAATTGATCTCAATCCTGGCGAGCATTGCTTTTCTATAAATCACAAGGGATAATTGAAACCAGGGATTCAATCCTTGTCCTCTTGCCTTATATATGTGAAATCTTGTCTTCCGTGTGATTTGAATAACATTGTTGTTCTAATTATGGCCTTGTCGAGTTATGAGTTTGATACGTTTCTTCCACTTCATCTAATCTTCATTTTTTGTAAATTATTTTTTATTTTTCAAAATAGGCACAAGCTGCATCCACTTTCTTCCAAATAAGGAATTGACCCTTACAGTGTTACTTACTGTGTTATAACTCAATTCGTGCTGCAGAATTTCTAGGCCAACTATTATTGGAATGTTGATTAGAACAAACAAATGAAACCTCTGTGTTGTTGATCAGGCATTATCAAATTTTATTCAGAGACTGAAGGTTGAGAACAAGCAGTTTCACATTCAAAACCTGTTCCTTTTCTTAGATTGACAGGTACACAAACGCAGAGATTGAATCCCTATGATTAAATGCCAGAATCAATCTTGATAAACCGTTTCCATTGCTGCCAAGCCCATAGTCCCTTCGGTACAACCAAAAAGTAATGCTTTAAAGGGGGGTCAGTGCACAACGCACCCTCGAGGTTAGCTGCGTGTCCTTGCAGAATTGAACATCGTGACTCGCTTTTTTAGAAGAACACCATGGTATCGTGCCAGCGCATTGCCGGCTTTCCAGGTGGCCTTACCACGCCCTATGTCCTCGGAAGGTGGGAAGGGTCGACTTCGCGCCTGCTTCTCTCTGCACGACTGGTAACAAGAATGATGATGCCGCGTGCACCCTAAATTGACCTCTCTGCGATAGGGTCTATTCGCCAACACACAGAGGGACTTGCGGTGCCTACGCCTGCCCCAGCCTTGACAAAGACCCCTTTCCGTCCTCAGGCTCGGAACCCGCCCGGTTGACCGACGCCGCGAAAGCGACGATACCATGTTGTTCTTCGCGCGGCCACTTGTTGGATAAAAGGATCAAGTTCGACCACAAGGCACCGGTATGACCCATGAAGCCGACTCCGGACAAGGTTCCGGGGTAGTGTCCAGACCACATGTGGCAAGTATGTGATCACGCATTGTGCGAAAATGTGGGCACACGAACAACACGTGTTCCGTTGTTTCCACTAAACCTGCGCACACCGGACACTCGGGCGAAGCCGAGCAAGCCAGCTGCGTTACCTGCACTGTGATTTTGCAGCACGCTTAAACTCCGGGCACATCGAACCCCCCATGGGGTGCTTGCTGTTCACAGCTTTGCTGGAACAAATCAAACAATTGGGAGGGTTGGTGCAGCATTGTGCCTTATGTCCCTCCAATCCGCAGCGTCAGCAGAGCTTGCTTCTGTCAGGGTCTTTGCAGTCCCATTGCTTGTGCCCCGGTTCTAGGCACTTGAAGTAAACTTCGGGTTGCTCGTACATGACCACAGGGCACACCGACCATCCCACCTTGACGCTCCCTAACTTGACTACCTTGGAGGCGTCCCCTGCAGATAGCCGAACCAATGCAACCTGCGTCCCTGCTGGTCCTTTCCGTAGCCGAACGGCTGCGGTGGGCATCTCCACTTCACACTGCACTGTTGCCGTAGTGCCGTGACGAGCTCTTCGACTTCTTGCTCTTGATCTTGTCCAGGTCTTTAACCCTTAGATTCACCTCCGTCATGAGTACCTTCATCTTGACCGCCTCGTCCGCCAACTTCTTATAGGCGGCGCCCTTTTGCGTGACGCCCCGCTTCAGTTCGAGGATCATCACCCCGTCTGGGTACGTCTTATTCGACGTACGTCGGCGCTGAGTTCACCGAACTTGACGTCACTCCTCATCGCCTTCAAGACGTCCGAGTACTTAGCCTCGTCCGTCGTGATGACTAGGGCATCGCCCCTGGAGCGATTGTCGCCTACCCTGGACTTCTTGCTACCCTCATTGGCCTGGGCCTTCTTTTCGGCCCTTGACGTCTTCGGTTTCCTCTTGTTCTTGACCAGGGTCCAGGAGGCGTCATCCCCCTCTATTTCCCTGGTCTGGGGCGGCTGGACCTTCCTTCCCCAGTTTTGGAGGTACCTGGCCGGGGTTCAGCTTCCCAGCCCCACTATCCTTGTTCGGGGTAGTAACCCTCCGCGGGTAGTAACCCTCTCTGGAGACTGTCTACCCCGTTTTTGTGTATGCTCCGTTGGAGCAGTCACCCCCGACATACCCGCAAATACTTGAGCCTCAGTCTGGGTAGACTTTGGCACCACCGTCTTCGCTGGCACGCCCTCGTTCGATTCGACCTTGCCCGAGTCCGCGAATCCTTGGGCCTCAGTCTGAGTGGACGTCGACTCCACGGATTTCACGGGTTAACACTTGGTCGTCCCGACCGTCCTCTCCAGCTTGGCGTCCAACATCGACTTTCGAAGTTTCAGCAAGCTCCTCTTGAGGTCCTTACTGATATTATGCTTCGATGATGCAAAGTCGATGATGGCGTCCAGCCGTTCCGTTTCCACCTCGAAGGCCAAAAGCCCATCGCGTTTGCAGTTCATCGCCCCCACAAGCCATGAGCCGTCCATAATCTCTACCGGCGTAGCCGAAAAGAAGGTTAAGTGACCCACGCTGGCGCTGCGCACCGAGCTGCCGACTATTGCCTCTGGCCTCCTAGGTGGAGACCTAAACAACCCACCTCTTACGAAGGGGTTGTCGTCTACACTACTACCACTAATTGAAGAAGAATTGACTTGGTTTTCCATTTTGATCTCACGAGGTGCTCGGGAAAAGAGGTCCACCACGCCAGAGCCCAGCATGATGCGGTAAGGGACAAATACTGTGGGGATGCCCAGGTACCCCACAGGCTCCGTTGAAGGCCTAGCTCATTATTTCACCCCCCTGGCCATGCATCCTCCCGGCACGGGTCGCTTAACGCCTTGGGATTAGGAGTTAGGAACGATGGTCCCCCAGGCAGTGCCCAGGCTGCACTACAAGCTAAGTACAAAACCCTTAGCTGGCGGTTGATTGTGATCTGAAGACCCGTTGAAGCGTGAGATTGGAACTTGTGAGGACCAGAGCTGTGTAGGTCGCTCCTTCCCAGATGTCAACTCACCATTTCGCAGCCCAAGGCGCCAGTGTGTCCTAACAAATGAGATCACCAGTATTTGTTTACATTCTTACGAAGAGGCTCCCGAAAACCGCGAGTGATTTTGTGTTCAGCATGTAGTTTGTTCAAATCGAATGGCGAACCTTCACCATTCTTGAATTGCCGTTTTTACAAGTACTTCTTTCGCAAAACATCAAAGTACAGATTAGCTAAATCGTTAACACTATCACTATGAATACAGACTTCATAAGGACCACCTGATCCACCAGCAGCAATACGACAAAATTATGGACAGGTCAATACTCGATCCACCATTCGCATAGAGATTCGTAGTTTTGTGAAATGTTTCAAGGTTAAGCTTTAAGGAGTTCAACCTTTAATGGGGGGTACCAACCAGCGGAACGTGTTAACTTTGCTGCTGCGTTTGAGTTCGAAGAAAATTCAGAAGAATATTCCTACAAATTGTCCACTTTCTGTCCTCAATTTGCCCAATTACTGGCATAATTCTAATAGCATCATTAACTTAGTAAGATGGTTTGCCAATCAAATTAATTTATCGTGTAATATGTGATTTTGTTTGAATTTGATAGTTCTTCGTCGAAATAATGAAATATCTTTTTCAATTTGTTTTCTTCTCACATCTAGTTGGATCAGTTAAACATTTATGATCACCCTAAACTAATTCTGTGAAATGTTTTCCGTTCCATCGAGTCCCATCACCGTTATGAATCCCATTCCATTCTTCAATCACAAACCGAACACCATGCTGGAATCGAGTGGCCAGCTAGTCGGTTCCCCCCCCCCCCCTTCCTATTCTTCGGTTTCTGTAGCTGCCACTGCTAATAGGCTCTTCTTCTGATTATGAAATGCGTGTCAGAGAGCCATCGGTTCTGGAGGCTGCTGGTGAAGAAGCACGCCCCAACCCCCGCTCGTGCCCATAATTTTCATGCGAAGAAGATGCTTCCGGTTCTAACGACCGTACAACCGTCAGAAACCATTGGAATGCGGGGTGGATGGAGATGAAACAGAATATTATATTCACAAACATATTGATTGCCAGTTGTTTAGATAAATTGCGCTTGATATTGCTTATCGAGTGGCATAAATATCCAAGATAGATTTCGCTATCAGCAGTAAATATTTGCGTTTCTCGTCTCGTGCGGAGGCTCATTAGGTTCTACGATTCTCGAGTAGCCTTCTGGCCGCCCATGGGGAGCAATAACTACTGGTACGCATTCAAAGTTGTATGTTTATGAGGATTGTAAATTCTACGGCCATGATGAGTGTTCGTGCACCAGAGATAGCTTCAAAGTTTGTCGATTTAGTGCCGTGAATTGGACGTAGCCGAAGGCTGACTGAAAATTTGCGGCTACCAGCTCCGGTAGCCTTCCAATTAATTCAACCGACAGGGAAATCCACTTCCTTTCAAGTTTGGCAGCGGCCCAAAATCACCGTCAAATTACAGCTTCTCCAATGAGAAGACCGACCTGGGCTAACCTTCTTTTGTCTAAGCTCGGGTCGTCTTTTGGCCCATGTCAAAGGTAATCGAAATACTTTTAATCTTCTCGGCCATGGCTGGAAGCCACCCGGCGATGGCCCCTTTTCTGTCGCTATCTTTGTCGTCCCACATCCCCAGGGGATCACCTTTCACACCTTGGATTTTCCTTATGCCAAGAAGCTTCCAATCTTTTGCCGAAGCAGACAAGGCAAATCGTAAGGCATCATGTTATTACCATCGTAAACTTTCACCCACAAAGCGACCGCCCGAAATGAGCAAAAATGGCACCGAAAGGCCTTCTGCCGATTCCGACCGAGAACAAAACCCAAAGCAAGACCACCCCTCCGAAAAACGACAAGAAGGAAAATCCCTTGAAAGTATTTCAAACATATGTTTTACGACGTTCAGCTCGATGGTGGGTGGTGAGAGGGAGGACTGGGGAGGGCTGCTCCTTAAAGTTGAGCAGTTTCAGCAGCTCATTCCGCCCCTAATTTCAGGTACACGGGAGGATCATCGCCTTGCACCAGTCAGAGGCCCTGGCCGACGCCACATGCACATATGTCAGTGAGCTTTGGTTGCTTTTTGCCGAGCACGACGGATGTGGTTACAGAACGAACTTTGGGTGAGTTGTGTTCGGGGATGGAAGCGAGAAAAGGTTTCATTATAAATTTATTAAACATCCTCTACCACGAAGGTCGGTGGCCGGGTAGATTTCCGCAAGGATGTGTGCGGAATGGAAAAACTGGCGTTTCGTAGTCAAGCGAACGGTTGGAAGAGCTGTTTTTCTAAGGGATCTTTTTTTTCTGAGAAGGGAAACCACATTATGCTGATTGGAGCAATTTTCTAATGACGATAGTGGCTGTTGCTGTTGTGGTGATATTTTTAGTGCAGGTTAAAGAGGATGGCTATTGACACCGTGAGGGTGTGGGCTTGATTCGTTTCTTCGGAATATCATCCTAATTTACATAGTTTGAAAAGTGGTACCTATTTTACTTTGGGTTGATTGCGTTTGTGTTTTCAATCGGATGCTCTACGGCTTCCAGTGCAATGTACTATGGCTTGCAATAAGAGGCTCGTCAACTTCCAGTCAGAGACTCTGCGGCTTCCAGTCGAAGGCTCTGCGGCTTCCAGTCGAAGGCTCTGCGGCCTCCAGTCGGAAGCTCTGCGGCTTCCAGTCGGAAGCTCTGCGGCTTCCAATCGGAAACTATGTGGCTTCCAATCGGAAGCTATGCGGCTTTCAGTCGGAAGCTCTCCGACTTCCAGTCGCAAGCTCGGCGGCTTCCAGACGGAAGCTCTGCGACTTCCAGTCGGAAGTTTGACGGCTTCCAGTCGGAAGCTCTGCGGCTTCCAGTCGGAAGCTCTGCGGCTTCCAGTCGGAAGCTCTGCGGCTTCCAGTCGGAAACTCTGCGGCTTCCAGTCGGAAGCTCTGCGGCTTCCAGTCGGAAGCTCTGCGGCTTCCAGTCGGAAGCTCTGCGGCTTCCAGTCGGAAGCTCTGCGGCTTCCAGTCGGAAGCTCTGCGGCTTCCAGTCGGAAGCTCTGCGGCTTCCAGTCGGAAGCTCTGCGGCTTCCAGTCGGAAGCTCTGCGGCTTCCAGTCGGAAGCTCTGCGGCTTCCAGTCGGAAGCTCTGCGGCTTCCAGTCGGAAGTTCTGCGGCTTCCAGTCGGAAGCTCTGCGGCTTCCAGTCGGAAGCTCGGCGGCTTCCAGTCGGAAGCTCGGCGGCTTCCAGTCGGAAGCTCTGCGGCTTCCAGTCGGAAGCTCTGCGGCTTACAGTAGGAAGCTCTGCGGCTTACAGTCGGAAGCTCTGCGGCTTCCAGTCGGAAGCTCTGCGGCTTCCAGTCGGAAGCTCTGCGGCTTCCAGTCAGGCTCTGCGGCTTCCAGTCAGGCTCTGCGGCTTCCAGTCAGGCTCTGCGGCTTCCAGTCGGAGGCTCTGCGGCTTCCAGTCGGAGGCTCTGCGGCTTCCAGTCAGGCTCTGCGGCTTCCAGTCGGAAGCTCTGCGGCTTCCAGTCGGAAGCTCTGCGGCTTCCAGTCGGAAGCTCTGCGGCTTCCAGTCGGAAGCTCTGCGGCTTCCAGTCGGAAGCTCTGCGGCTTCCAGTCGGAAGCTCTGCGGCTTCCAGTCGGAAGCTCTGCGGCTTCCAGTCGGAAGCTCTGCAGCTTCCAGTCGGAAGCTCTGCGACTTCCAGTCGGAAGCTCTGTGGCTTCCAGTCGGAAGCTCTGCGGCTTCCAGTCGGAACCTCTGCGGCTTCCAGTCGGAAGCTCTGCGGCTTCCAGTCGGAAGCTCTACAACTTCCAATCAAAAGCGGCTTCTAGTCGGAAGCTGTGCGGCTTCCAGTGAGAAGCTCTGCGACTTCCAGTCGGAAGCTCTGCAACTTCCAGTCAGATACATTGCGTCTTCCAGTCGGAAGCTTTGCGACTTCCAGTCGGAAGCTCTGTGCCTTCCAGTTGGAGGCTTTATGGTGTCCACTCGGAATCTCTGCCTATTTCAGTCGATAGTTACCAGTGAGGAGCTGTGATGAAATTCTTGTGACTGTATTATCGACTATTGAGCTCACTGTTACAAATAATCAAACTTCAGATAAGCAACTTGTGTGTATTAATTGATTTTACTTATAAGTCATTGTACTGGAACCTAATCCAAGAATTCTCAGCAGAAAGCGAATTCATACGGTCCAATATGAAGTTAGTTGACATTTAATTGGAATTACAACAACGTTCTCTCCGAATTCAAAAGGGAAACACCCCAAATGCCAATGTCTCCGATTTCTTACATGAAGGTTTGAAAAACATGGAAGCCAGAGTTGTTAGCTTTGCTGAAAATTATGCTTCGTGTCATGAGATCCAACCCATCGAAAAATCAGTTCGTCTACTAATTATTTCTACTATTTCAACACAATCATCTCTTTCTTCTACAAGTCCATCAATCTACAATTTTTCGAAATTCTCGAACAAAGACATTACCACAAAAACTTGATTAATTTCATCACACTTTAAACCAGACACTTCGCCCCTCCCCATCCAAACAGCCGCCGTTTTTGAACACCTTTCCATCAATCAGATTCTATTTTCCGCACGTGGGCCCATTATTCATCCCTGGCTGGCTCATTTTTCAGCCCATTGTCGTCCGGAGTATTGTTGCGACGCGCGTTCCAGCTCGTCGGTGTCAGAATCTTTACTGTCATCATTATTGTTCCCAAGGCTCGGCGTCGTCGTCACGGCTATGCCAGCGTGTATAGGAATGGATGGTGTGCGGGTGGGTACCGGTGGTGGGTGTTGCGTGCCGGCGAAAGGATTGGATTGGAAACCTAACCAAGACAGCTGCTCTTTCAGTTGAGAACTTCCTTGGGTTTTGGTTATGCTGTTCTAGCGAGGGATGGGGTCGGTAGTTGCTTGTCAAGCGCTTTCGATGCACATCTATTGTGGGAACTGTGTCATGATGGAATTGGTTGAAATATACACAGCCCTTAACAAAATGAAAGAACATCTTGAGATAAAATTTAATGAAACTACAAATTGGACATAGTCAAAATAAGAAAAAGAGAGTTTTCTTCATCAATTTTCCCTTTACTGGGAAGCTGGACAACAAGGAATAGTCTAATAGCAATGTCGTTAATTTTCTCCAGTTCGGTAAGACCTGGGAGATTTTTTAGCCACGGTTATTTTTTTAAATTTCTTTATTAAAATTGTTGACTCCTGTCCATCAGAATTGGTATATAAATCTTCTTGTTTCGTCACTTTCAAGAAAATTTCTGCTTTATTACGGGACGCCTAATTATCCAACAGTGAGGCATAATCCCTTTTCTCTGTCACTGCTGGAGTCTAAAGTTGTGTTGCGGTAGGTAATGGATCGTGTGGGTTGCGATGGGGCTATGAACCGACGACGGGTGCTGTTCTTGGCTTGTGAAACTGTGTAAGATTTGCTTTGTTTTTCTCTCCGGGGAACGATCCGGATTGGCGAGGACACATTGTTTCACAATTCAAGATTCTGTTTCTAGTTTGACCTTTTGTATCATCCCGAACGAGGGTATTTGTTCCATTATAGACATTATAACAATCACAAAACAAACAAATTTGGCTGAATTTGTGTGCTTTTTATGCTATCCTGCACACTGCTGAAAAAAGTACAAAATGAAAAACAAATTATTTGCACTCAAAATCCCATTGTTTTTGTCAATGTCCTTAATCTTGATACTTGTTTTGAATTCAAGGATTGTTAACCCTACCCTACTCGAGACAGACTTAGAGCTTCAGACTCAATTGTGCAAAAGACGTTGGATACAATTGGTGATGATTTGGAATCCGGTCATTGTCTTTTCAGATGTTTAAACGTTGCTTGTTTCCAATGCAGTAAAATGTATTCTCTTCGAAAATGAATCCATAGGAATTTTACAACCTGACATTTGGTTGAAAAGGTGTAAAGAAATCGGATTAAAAAATATAGAAAAAAATGTAAATATTAACGGTTTTGAATCTCAATTTTGAAGAGGCAAAGCCATTTTCAATTGAAAGTTGAAACAGCGGATTTAGTTTAATCCATCTATATATTTCAACTAATGGAAAAAGCAGATACATATAAAGTAATTCACGTCAATATCCATTTTCACTGGTCCTTATGTTAGCTTCTAATATTCATATTTTCATTTTATCGTTCCAGGTATTCAGCCGATCACTTTCGATGCACATATTCTCAAACTACTACCACATTTGATTATGTGACTTCTGCTTCATTGAAAAGACGCTAAGTAAGCCAAGTTGATGATGAGCGACCACAAATGTTATTAGCAAGGTACAGTTCGATGATTTATTATTTGATTATTTGTTTTTTCGTTGTTCATAAATCTCCTCTACGTTTTAATGAATAAAGCCACTGGATGAATCAGAGTAGTATACAGCGCGAATTTTGCCTTCGTTTACAGTCTACGGGACTTAAGCTGGTTACAAAGTGCAAAGTAGGTGCTACTGATGGCCATTTCTCTGGTAGTAGCGAAATTGACTAGCCGTAGGCCAATGTCATTGGTAGCGGAGTGAAGGCTCCCCCTACCAATTATGGGACGGAAAAAGTCCTGTCTACCGACCTGAGCGTTAGCGTCTCCGATAACAATTTTCACGTCATGGTTTGGGCACTCTCCATAGGCTTATCAAGACATTCATAAAACGTGTCCGGATTCATCGTTTGTCGATGCGTAAACGTTGATTAGGCTGTAATTGAAGAATTTGCCCCGTATCCTCAACAAACAGATTCGTTCGCTAATGGGTTTCCACCGCATAACTCGCTTCATCTGCTTGCCCATCACTACGAAACCAACTCCATGCTCTGCTTTTCCGCCGCCGCTATGATAGATGTTATATTTGAATGCAATGTTGGTCGTAGTCTCCACGACTCGGAATTCACGTTCTCCAGATCTAGGCCATCGGACTTCTTGAAAAGCGGCCACGTTCACTCCAACCTTCTGCAGTTCACGAGCCAGAAGGCTCACTCGTCCAGGTTCATGTAGGGTCCTGACATTCCAGGAACAGAGTTTCCAATCATAGTCCTTATTTTGTTGCCGGGTCGGTTGCCAAAAATAACGTTCTCTCCTGGTGAACAGACGCTCAAGGCGTACCTTCTCATTCTAGCTGATGTCAGACGGACAACAGTGCCCAGGCTGCATTGCTAGCTAAGTACACAACCCTTAGCTGGCGGCCCTCTGTCATCGGACAACCCGTGGAAGCGTAAGATTGGAACTTATGGGGACCAAAGCTCTGTTGGGCGCTTTTTCCTTGATGTCAACCCACCATTTGCATTACTTTTTTGTATTCATATATCATGAGGCTAAGACGATGATACGAGAAAATATCCAACCAGAAAACTTCCTAGACTGCGTCCGGAATTAGAACCCAGCCACCTTCAGATTGATTTTTCATTTCAGTCGTGCTTCATGTACAACTAAGGAATGCAGAGTGACCAAGAAAATATTTTTAGTACTGAACCATATGCTTCCACGAGTTGACATTGAGTCGAAGAACATCGACTCAAGGAGTATGCTCACTGAAGCTTGTGAAATTAATGAGTGAAATAATATCGGCTCAATGAACTTGCTGGAACTGCTCGGGGAAGACCATGGCCAAAAAGGTAATTTGGCCGAATAGGACATTTCGCCAGTAGGACATTTGGCCGAATAGGTCATTTGAAAAGTGAGAAATGCGGTGTAAGAAGTTATATTGCGAAGTGAAAAATGAGTATTGAGATACAATTGAGACGTCTCACTTCTCACTAATTTCTCACTAATTTCACAAGAAGTGAGAAGTGAGACGTCTCACTTCTCCCTACTTACTTCCCACTTCCCACTGTGAAAAGTGAGTAGTGCGCAGTGAAAAGTGAGACGTCTCAGTACTCACTTCTCATTTTTCACAGTGAGAAATTAGGAGGGCGAAGTGGGACGTCCCAAATGTGTTTCAATACATATTTCTCCCTCCTCAGTATAAAAAAGGCGAAGCGTGAAGTGAGCAATAAGACGTCTCATTACCCATTTCGCACTACTAACTTTTCACACTGAGAAGTGAGAAATGATGAGTGAGAAGTGAGTCGTTTCACTTCTCACTTCCTGCTGTAAAAAGTGTGAAATGAGGAGAGAGAAGTGAGACGTCGTACTACTCACTTTTCACAGTGAGAAGAGAGAAATGAGGAATGAGAAGTGAGACGTCTCACCACTCACTTCACGCTTCTCACATTTTACAGTGAGAAGTGAGAAGTGAGACATCTCATAATTCTTCTCACTGTTAAAAGTTAGAAGCGCGAAGTGAGTAGTGGGACGTCTCACTACTCACTCCGTGCTTCTCACTTTTTACAGTGTGTTCGTAATACATGGAAACATTCAGTTTCGTTTTGATTCATACTTCGGACACTAGCTGGATTTGAATGATTATTTCGGACAGTTTAATTCGAATTTCGGATAGCTCATTACTCATCGCCTGGTAGAAAAAAAAACTTTTAATATTATCTGGTAGGGGAACAGGTGGAAAAATGAACACCTTAAGAATTTGCGTTGAATTCAATCATAATATTTGATAGTTTTGCCACATGGTCCAAAAATTTAACTCATATTCTTATTGCACTGAATTTTTTTTTTTGCTTATGAACATTGTTTCATACAGTTTTTCTTCGAAATAAAAAAACATCGAAATTTCGTAAAGCTATGTCCATTTAGAATCCGGAATAATAAAATCATCTGTATCTCGGTAACGGATTGACGTACAAATAAGGTTAATACATCAAAACAAGGGTAATTCACTGTACTTTAAGGAAAAATTATTGATGCAAATAATTTCTTCGTGTTTCTAGTGAAAATTCGCACCTTCTTCTTTATTCCTCTCACCAAAAGTTGCACACCTCCGGAGTCAACTTCCTTGGCACATTTGTTCCACATTTTGGTCATCTGAGTCGCTTCCCGAGCTGTTTTTCCACTTTTTCCACTTTTCTTAAGCTTCCGCTTCATTACTGCCCAAAATGTCTTGATGGGCTGGAGCTGTGGGCAGTTGCGTGGATTTATGTTTTTATCGATGAAATCTTCGTTATTATCGCGGTACCACTGGATGACTTCCCGGCTGTAGTGGCAACTCGCCAAATCTGGCCAAAACTTCACGGGACCTTTATGGGCTTTATGGAAGGTCGACCGCGGTTTTTTGAAACATTCCTCCTTGTACAGTTTCTATTCAATCGTCTTATTCGTCACAAACACTTAGATCTATGCGCCACAGTTGCATATCCCTTGCCAAAATCATCCGTTTTTTTGCAAGTTTGTCCAAAAAGCAAACTTAAACTTCGCAGGAACTACTCCTCGTGCCGTCACCATGTAGAATTTTTGGCTAGGAAGCTGTCCGAAATCCATTTTGACGTAGGTTCCATCGTCGATGACAGGATTATCAACGTGGGTGTGCAGACTTTTTTTTCTCCTTTCACGCTAAAAATGAACTACTCAAAATTGAGTCGAATTCGACTCATTTTCATTAAAAACGGGACAACTCAAAATTTGAGTAAAATATACTACTTCAATAAAATGATGATTGCACTTAAACTAGGAGTCTGTTTGTCGTAAAATGCACTTAGATAGATAGATAAACATGATTCGCATCTGTCGTATTAAAAATTGATGGAAGGCCAAGCTTAACTTTCGCGAAATCATCATTTTATTGAAGTAGTATCTTTTACTCAAATTTTGAGTTGTCCCGTTTTTAATGAAAATGAGTCGGATTCGACTCAATTTTGAGTAGTTAATTTTTAGCGTGTTCGGCTTCCATCTGGAATAATTTTTGTTACGCTGCACGAAACTTCGTGAAATTTATACCACAGCAAGTGGGCGTCTAGGTAGACAAACCGCTGTAAAAGAATTCTTGCAGCGGTTACTTTCCGTTCCGCTGCAATACAATAAATGATTCCGGATTCTAAATGGACATTGCTTTATGTCCAAAAATATTGCGGGTAAAATAAACACTGCCTGGTGGTATAATGAACATCGCTTCTAAAACCCTTTTGAAACATCTCTCGCTTAACTTTTCAACAGGACCTAAGTAACATTTTTTCATGAATTAATTTGAATGGCGCAATAAACTCGTTGGGCGAGTTTTTTTTTAACTCTAGCACTAATTAAGATTACGAGAGCCTTTTAAAAAATCTGATATATCTTTCGCAAAGCTCTTAATTATCAAAATAATAGAAAGAAGAAAAAAAAGTTTCGAAATTTCAGTTACACTGAATTCTTTTTTACACGATTAATGCGTGCGTGCAAAAAGAATATCGTGTAAAAAAATCGAGAGTTTTCGAGAAACCGTGTAAAAATTGAAATTGAGTAAAAAAAAATGTGCGTTCTTGAGTTACGCTCTTTGAGTTACGAAGAAACGATGCACAGGGTCTTCTGCCAAATATAATGCTACATATGTTCTACTGCTCCAACTATCCAAGAGTTTTATGGAATTAAGCGTTAAGGTCTACTTAATTAATCATTATGACTATGCGAACTGTTTTGAATATGATTCATGTTCTTTGTGAAACATAGAATAGAATGTATTCCCCACAGACGTCCTTTTTTTTTTCCTCGTTTGTCGGGTGAAGATCACTGCGTCCAGATTTTAGGACTATTGTGATATACCCTTTTGCTGTGAAATACGCAAGTTATCTCAGTAACATGTTTGTCACTGAGATACCTTGGTATCGACTGAACTCAAGACCATCTATTATTGATGAATAGAGATCCTGAGTTACAGTATGTGACTCCCCCATTCTGGCGAGACTAGCTTTATGAAGCCAACCACGTCCTTGGGGGATAAGATCCATATGTCAGCAGGCCCTAAAAGGGCTTGCTGAGAACTTGAACCTACGTTGGGTGAGTGCACTGCAATAGCAGAGGATGTGTTCTGATGTTTCTCTCTCCTCGTCACAGAAGCGGCAATTTGAGGTTTGGATTGCTCCGATCTTTTGTAGATGGTATCTGCAGGGGCAGTGTCCAGTTATTAGACCGGTGTAGATGTTGAGATCCCTTTTGTTGAGACCTAATAGTTGTTGAGTTTTCTTGGGGTTAATCGTTACGAGCCTTTTGGATTGGCTCGTATGGGGAAGTGCATTCCAGTTTGATGTGATTTGACTGACCATATATTTGTTCAGTTCCATTTTTACAGAGCAGTCTGAGATCCCGCAGAAGGGCTCAGGGCCAATGAACCTTTCATTAGATCCATTCCTGGCTAGCTCATCAGCAATCTCATTTCCCTCTAGACCCGTATGTCCTGGGATCCAATATAGGTAGACTCGATTGCGTATGGATAAGTTTTTCAAAGCCAGAATGCATTCCCCCACTAGCTTTGAGTTACAAGTGTAGTTATTAAGCGACTTAAGTGCCGCTTGGCTGTCAGAGAAAATACATATTTTTGCAAATCTATACTTTCTCCTCAGGCATAATAACACGCATTCTAATATTGCATATATTTCCGCCTGAAATACTGTGGGCCACTGTCCTAAGTGGACAGAAATTTTGTTGTAGGGCCATAGATTCCGGATCCTGTCAGATTATTCATTTTCGAACCATCTGTGAAGAAATTTATAGAGCCTGTTGGAACGTTGGTCCACCTCCTTCCCACTCCTGGCGGGAAGGAATGAACACATCGTAAGGTAAGTCATAATTGACTACCGTTTCCATCCAGTCACTACAAATTCCTATTGCGGGATTTATGGCAAATTCATTTAATATGCTGAGGTGACCCGTAAGGTCTCCCGACAGCAGTGTTTTTGTTCTCTTTAACCTTAGAGCACTTTTTCCGCTTCCAGCTTTATGAATTGATCTAACCGGGGCAGGTGAAGCATTGCGTCTAGGGCCAAAGTGGGTGTACTACGAACTGCACCAGTGATGGCTATGCAAGCGGTGCGTTGGATTTTGTTGAGCTTAGCCCTTGCAGCAGCCTCATTAGTTTTAGGCCACCAGACAAGGGAAGCGTAAGTTGTCCTGGGACGGACAATGGTTTTATATATCCACATGATCATACTTGGTTTTAGGCCCCATCTTTTACCAAGGGTTTTTGAACAAACCCAAAGTGTATTGAGACCTTTCTGCACAACTGATTGGAGATGAGAGTTCCAATTAAGCTTTGCGTCGAGTATGACACCTAGATATTTTACTTCACTTGAATAAACTAATTGTGTTTGATTCAAGAAAAGGGGTTTCAGTTGTACCTTTCTCCGTTTGGTGAAAGGGAATGGAAGTTTTTGTAGGATTTATGCCTAGTTGATCCTTTTGACACCAGGAAAAAGTGTGATTTAGGGCAGATTGCATTCTTTCCACGATAACACTTTCGAATTTGCCTCGTACAATAATGACAACGTCATCAGCATATCCAACCACTTCGAAGCCTCTTCTCTCTAAGCTGTCTAGAAGCTCATCCACCACCAGTGACCACAACAAAGGAGAAAGCACTCCGCCTTGCGGACACCCCCTTGTTGCTTTAACAGTGATGTATGAACCGCTAAGCTCAGATGAGATTTTCCGATTAGCTAGCATAGCTTGTACCCAGGTAACAATGCATGGGTCGAATTTTCTCCTCAACATTGCTGACCCTATAGACGAATAAGAAGCGTTATCGAATGCGCCTTCAATATCAAGAAATGCTACAAGAGCAATTTCTTTTGCATTAAGTGTCTTTTCGATTTTTTGAACTACCGTATGTAGTGCCGAGATCGTAGATTTTCCACTTTGATAAGCGAATTGGTTTTTTGACAAAGGCATTGCTTTCATAAATTTGTAATTTATGTACTCGCATAGTACCTTTTCCATAATTTTGAGCATTACAGAGGATAAACTTATCGGCCTGAATGCTTTGGGGTTGGTTTTATCTCTCTTGCCTGCCTTCGGAATGAAGACAGCCCGGATTTGACGCCAATCGTTAGGTATGTGCCCCAAAATCAGACTCGCCTTAAAAATCTCAACCAAGGGTGGAACCAGTGTTTTCTCCTCTTTTGGATCAACGCTGGGAATATTCCATCCATGCCAGGAGACTTAAATGGCTCGAAAGATCTCACAGCCCTCTCAACCCTGGCCCGAGTGAAAGCTTCCTTTGCAACCTTTATTGCGTCTTTTTAGACCCAGAAACCCATGATTGGATCTCTTGTGGATCTGAGACAGCAATTCCAGTGCCTTGGTCGCCGATGCTCGACTCAGGGATTGAATCAGGAAGTGGATCTTTAACAATTCGCTCAGTGTATCGCTAGGCTCTACAGTGAGCGACCCATCCGTCTTTCGGAGGCTACCCACACCATTGGAGTGGTCTTTTGAAAGAGTTTTTGGAGTCTGGCCACTACGGGTGTATTCTCTATGCTTTCACACATTAGAATCCACGATTTCCGTTTGGCTGACCTTATTTCTTTGTTGTAGTTCGTCAGGGCCTTTCTGTATAGGCTCCAATCGCCGGTTCGCTTAGCACGGTTGAACTCCCTACGCGCAGTTTTCCTAAGCTTCTCAAGAGTTTTATTCCACCATGGAACGTCTCTACTCGAACTAGTTGATTTAGTTGGACAGCTCTCTTGGTAAGCGTTAAGGATTTTGTTTTTAATGGATTTGGACGCATCTTCCAATTGTGTTATGGACTTGATGTGACTTTCTATGATGTACTCTTCCTACTGTAGGATTCCCAATCAGTTTTCATAGGATCTTTAAACGTTTTTTCCATCGTTAGACCCCCTTCCCATTCGAAGATGATGTGTTTATGGTCTGACATTGATATTTCTTCAGAAACATGCCAGTTTTTTATTTTATCAGAGATAGACCGACTACATAGAGTCAAGTCCAAAACTTCCTGACGAATGGAGTTTTCAAACGTGGGCTTGTCACCAACATTACAAATGTCAATGTTCTTGGAAGAGAGAAACTGTAACAGGTACTCACCTCTGGTGTTTATATTGGTACTTCCCCATACGGTGTGATGTGCATTTGCGTCGCACCCTATGACGAAGGGGATGTTGTGTCGGTGGCTGTAGGCTACGAGCGCAGCTATTTCTGGAGGAGGGATTTCGTCCACGTCACCTGGGAAGTATGCCGAGACCACCAAGATCTCTCTACTCCCTCTGGCGGAAGGTACCTCCATCCTGACCGCTACGATGTCCCTTTTTATGAATTCTGAAATTGGAAAGTATTTACAGTTGTTATGTAATAAAATAGCCGCTCTAGGAGAAAGCTGGCTGTCATCATATACCAACTTACATGAGTGTTGTGGAATACCTTGTATTCTGGATTAGACGTCCTTAGTCATCCGAGAAATTCCTGAAATAAGGCCTTAGGGCCTTCACGCCTAAACAAAGATTTTTCGGCGCTTTTTGACAATGGTACATGTCCTTTGTGGATTATAGAATAAAATGTGTTCACCAGTACTAGTAGTTTTCGTGATCGTCATGTGAAAGCGAAAACAGTTGCATTTTCATTTTCAAGAGACCAAATGTAAATGTAGCGGGCTTCCGGTCACCTGTCGCATTACAAGCAGTCATGATGGGAATGTTGTCTTGTTTTGAAATCTAAATTTCTGAATAGTTTTAATAGGTCTGTGCAAATATCGATGGCTAGTCGATGATATGATTATATTGTTCCTAATTTTCGATCCAGAAGTAAAATTATTGAAGAAGAACAGTTTGTTTATACGCAACGCATTCTATTCTCTGTACCATAAAGGACAAGTTCCATATTTGAAACTGGTCAATAGATCTCTGGTTACGCGAGTAGTGTACCTCCTTTTTTTACAATCCGATAATACACCAAAAAAATATAACATACTTTTGAAAATCGCATAGCTTTGTGAAAACCGTGCAAATAAAAATCGTGTTTCTCCGAGAAAAACGTGCAATTTCAAGAATATCGTGTAAAATAAATTTGTAGAATTCAGTGCATTATTAAATTAAATTTACATATTCAAAGTTTTATCTTGGTTATTAAATATGGTTTGTTTCTTGAACTTCCGATTCACAATTGCACACCTTTTATTATAAATTTGTGTAAGTTTGATATAAGTGTTCATTTTACCTGCATACATGACATGTGATAGATGACTCTTCCTATAACGATGCAAACCAATAATTTTACTATTTACCCCTGCAACATCTTTATGAAGGTTGTCCTATTTGCCGCTGTAGTTTGAACATGTTTGAACCAATGCTATGATGAATTTATTAAGAATTAAACCTTACGGAAAAATAGTTGCAAATTACATCAGACCCTATTTCATATTTTGGATAGTAATAACTAATCGTTCGATGTCGAAACCAAAATATTTGCTCAGGTACCTAACATACGCCTTAATAGTGTTTTAATAGAAATGTAGCCAACTTTTCATTTTACCATCTCTTCCCCTATACACTTCGTGTTGACTTTTAAATATTCAATCAATGAATCGCCTACTTTTGCAAATCAGTATGGCGTAAGGCATCTAATGTTTGATATCTCGAAAATACGCACCTTAATCGAAACAATATTTGGTAGGCGTAGCAGCGGACACCTTCCTACATAACTGATACCAAATAGATTTTCGTAAAAAGTTACTGCTGTTGTGAAAACTTGCGTTAGATGTCGTCCGCCATTCAAAGTTCAGGTGACTAACTCATGCTGGCTATTTTTACATATACAGGGTGCGGCAGAAAATAATGCGAAAATTGTATCTATTTCTTTCAAATCCCGTTTGAACTGTTCCAAGCAATAATATCAACATTTCCGAGTTCAGATATCATTATAAGGTCCTTTCAAACAAATTTACTGAATGTGCGCTCTATTTTGATTAATAATATCCTCAAGCCGACGCTGGAGCTAAAACACGCCTATCGAACCTAGTCCTCCGACATCGACTGCCATGCGCATGTTAGGGGTGACGTCAGGGTCTTCACATAAGGGTGCGATGGTTTGTAGGCTCGTGCTTCAACATATGCCCAATCGTATAACCCAACGGATTAAGATCCGGACTGCTAGGGGGCCACAAATCTTTCGACCAAACCCAAGTAACAATTTCCATGCTTCTTGGATTTATCTAATTCTTATTGCGGACTTATCACCATAGCTAATTGCTCAGTTTTATTGGTGCTCTTATTGTTATCAATAAACCTCGCATAAATCTGCTTAAAAAAGCTTCAAACGTCAAATGCCTATTGACCATATGAATAGATCTATGGTTGTGATAAAGAGCGTAATGAATCCAATTTTCAACGCTCGAATAAAGCATCAATTTTTGGTTATAATCTGGTCAAATGAATTACCCCCATAAGAATGTTTGCATAGCGAAGAGTTTATGACGGTGTTTAATAAAAGCAAAATTTTTCTGATCAAATACCATGATGGCCATATTGAAAATGGAAATGCATTTCGAAGTCAGTGAGAAATATCACTGCAATTTTTGATTAAACGTTGCTTTCACCGCGTATCATGCTTTTTCTGACAAATAATTTTATTTACTAATAATTTAGGCAAAAGTACTAATCAATTTAGCAAACATCTTAGATAATGTGGTAATAAATATTTTCTATTTATTTCCCTGCAGTACGTTATATTGCCGGCGCGTGGTGTTCAACCTTATTTTTTCACCAGCTTTGACCATGAAATAGGATGCGCACCTCATTTTCAATGGCAGTAAATCGAAAAACAAACCTGAAAGAAAATATTATTTTGTTGTCATCATAATTTTCATCAACAGTCCATTTTTAAATACCGATAAATAATTCGGTATTGATTTTAAGCCCAACATAAATAAAAACAAACGGCAGTTTCAAACCGTTGGACACCACCAGGCCAAACATCATGACATCAGCCGGATTGATTTGGAATTTAAGCTTAATTTTCTCCAGAACATCCACAATTTTCTTCGGTGAAATGAACCAATCCGTTGGCGTGAGCTTCGATGCTGAAAAGCTTTTCGCGTCGTCATCTTTTTTCGTCTCAAAGTCTCAAAGAAAGCAATCTTTTTGAACGAGTCGCTCGTAGTTCCTATATCCGGTCCGTAATCAAGTGGCGTTTGACTCAAGCTCTGGAAGCTACATGCAAGTCTTCTTTGATGGTTTTCGCATGGATTTCTTAGAAATTTTGACTTCCTTAGCAAGTTTTCTGATGGAACGCACCAGGCTGCGAGCAATCTTTCCACGAGCCGATTTGATCACGTTTGGTATACGTGCAAAGCATGGACATCCACTTCCCGACTTCCTCTGCTTAGACCAACCCTGCAGAGACGTTTTAAGGCGATAAATTGTGGCCAAAAGACATCCTACCACCATAGCAATCTGTCTCATTCGGCGCCTTCTGGGCGAGCAACAAACTAGAAACCACTTATTTTGCGTACATTTTTAGAAATTTGTAATAAAACAATTACAATCTCTCGGTGCAACATTTGAAAGTAAACATAATCAAATATACTTTCAACAGAAATTAGTCACTAGCTACTCGAATTTACCCAATATTTAGATTCAAACATTTTCGCATTATTTTCTGTCGCACCCTGTACGTTGGCGCCTGGACACGGCAATGGCGGGGAGAAAACCAACCATCGTATGTGATTGATTGGAAAATTTCCCATACAAACTTGAGTGTCCAATCTTAGAATGCGCCCCAAAATTTGAATAAGCACTGTAAAAATATTTGACACTGGTCATTGTTTATTTCTGTAGCCTAAAAGTGAATCATAGTTGACGTAACAATCACTAAGAATTTCCGCGAATTCAACATTTTTACTTAATTGAAATTCATCCAATGTAACACCGATAAATTGCAAGGCTCAAATCAAGTTTAAGTGTTTAAATTTGCAAAGTTTGTCCTTCATTTTTTCCCAAAAAGATGCGAAAGTGCAATGGTTGTTGAAATACTTGGCAGCTAGGGAGTAAGTCATCTGCTCAGAGTGAAACCCAACAAACATTGAAAGCCGGTAAAGTGTTTATCTAATCAAAAATAGTCTTCTTTAACTTATAAGAACTCTTTTTGACCCCGGAACCGCTGGGATCGATTTCAGAGTGAAATCGGCATCAAACCCCAACGGCAGTCAACGGCAGCCTCCGGGGAGGGTACAAAAGACTTCTTTTGGCTCCGTATCTCAGGGTGTAATAACGCTGGGGAAGCTTTCGAAGCACGGAAACCTATCTGTGGACGGGTACTTACGGTCAACTCAATTACTTTATTCAGGCTCACTAAAGTAGCTCTTGATGGGGGCCTCCGAATTACGGAGAGGTTTCGAGGGCCGGCTGCTGACTTTGTCGTCGGCCGGGTGTTTTTGAGGGGGGCACGGCCGTAGGAGGGTGGCTTCGCGATGAATAGGTGCCAAACAAAGATAAACGACGTCTGGTGATGGCTCGGTGGTGATACGGTTGCAGGACACAACTTGGTGATGAGGCGATAGCGGATTGTGACTTGGCGGTGTGCAACTCAGTGTTGAGACGATAGCGGATTGGCGGTGATACGATGACGGCTTGCAACTTTGTAAAGAACCCACAGTGTGGAGTGGCTTCGACAGCGACTTTCGTGGCTTGGTGGCTCGATCAGAGAATTTGATCAGAAATTAGCGCCAAAACCAGATCAAAATTAAAACCGGACACTGGCGGAGCCAGCTATTGTTTTTTGGTGGGGCACCATTAAGCGCAAGAACAATAGCCTTCGAGAGCAATGGTGTGATTGCATCGCGCGGTGCTCCACCTCTGTCTCCGCCTGTGAAACCGAATCGAAATTGTTGCGCACTTAACGGCTGTTCTCGGGATCAATCTTCCGAGGGAAACGACCGATTGACAGAGGTCTTTAGATCACAAGCCACGATAATACGACAGTAATTTGCGCTCCCACTTGTCTTCGTTTCACTTGGGGCAATCATCATCATCTACTGATCCCTCGTACGTTCGCTTTCCCACTAAACTGACTTTACCTTTTCTCACTCTCACATACTAATCGAACCGACGCTAACCAACCAATCACGAGACCGTACGATTGATGGTTGGTTGGTTGGTGGTCAACCACCGAGACCAACAATAAAGAATTCATTCGTCAGACTTTGGACAGTTATCAGTATTATCCGAAGCACCGTCCGTGATCCGCGATGGAGTATCTTTTACGTTATTAGGTCGAGAAGTATTTTGGTCTTTCGGCCGGGAATGTCGTTTAACCGAAAAGGTCATCTGGTCGGAAAATGTTGTTTGGCCAACCAGACCATTTAACAGAAAAAGTTCTATGGCCGAAATTATAGAAAGAGCCATTCGATCAAACGGCTTCTACGGCGAGAGAAGTGAGTATGGAGACTTCTTACTTCTTAATCTTTTTTTCTTATTTACTTCTTATTTTTCACTGTCACTTTTTACAATGAAAAGTTAGAAATTGGGACTGAGACGACTCATCTATAACTGCTCACTCTTTATTTCGTACTTCTCACTCGTTGTTGTGAAAAGTGAGAAATGACTAATGAGAAGTGAGGGAGTGAACAGTGAGAGTGAGACGTTTCAATCCTCTGTTCTCATTTTTCATTTTTCACGTCTCATATCGCACTTCTCCCTTTACATTTATAATAAATCACTTCACACTTCTCTCATTCATTATTGTTCGGTCAAACGGCATTTTAGGCCATATGCCCTTTTCCGCTAACAACATTTTGGCAAAATCAGCTATTCGACTAAACAACTTTCTCGGTCATATGACCTGTTCAACAAATAACATTTCCGGGTTAAACTACCAATTCGGTCAAACGACATTGTGAGCCGAATGTCCATTTCAGCTCTTACACGTTTTAGTTCCATTTGAGGATGAGAATGACCAATAACGGAGAGACGCTATTTCCAAACTGGAAAGAAAGCATTGTAGCGATCATTTGGAGCGTCAAGAAATTTCAGCTGGAAGAATTTAAATTAATTTTTCATAAATATTACATGCATTTACATCCTTTTTTATAGTACAGGGTGAGTGGATGCGCGTATTACATCGTAGGCTAATGGATGTGGTAAGGGCATTTACGAAATCCAAATCTTAGTTATATACACCTTTCTGTTTTTTTTACTTGACTCCTTTTTCACCTAAATATCGTGAGCAATATTTTGGCACCTAAGAATATACACAAACTCGTAAGCGATGAGCAAACATGTTTGGCTTTAATACAAATAATTTTGCGGAGAAACTGCGCTTCCTCCCCACGCCCTTAAAGCATGGTCTTGCTTAATAGCCGCGCATCTTACCTTTAGTTTTCTAAATTTATTTGACAATTAACCTGCGTTCATACCTATTTTATTCCGCCTAAAAGTGGGCAAAGTAATGTATTGGGAATTGTTAATTATGGTGATGCTTGACCTGTTGTTGTTTTAGATTTGTTGGTCACCTATTTTTTGAGATTTGTGCTCTAAAACGTGGTAAGGGTTTGATAGCGGTCATTGTGGCAACCATGTTTAGACTCTGTCATGTAAAAAGCGATAGAAATACTTCGGATGGTAAGCGCTCTTTATTATCTGCATCTAAGCTTGTCGTCAGTAAATCGTTAGAAGTATCAAAGAACAAAATTTGGTGTACTGTAAACGTATACATTTATTTCGAATCTTGTTTAATACACCGATATAACGATCCATTAAATCTGAAGTTACTGCTTCTTTGTCTAAAATTTCATTCTGATTTGGAAAACACTAATTTTGGTACATTGCAGCATTGGCCTGCATTCGAAACCTGTGTACCGGTCCTTGAACAAGTAAAACATTGCTACGTTGGTACTTAGTGCTTCTTCCCACCCTTTCCAGCCATGCAGACCACCTTAATCTCGGCCCTGAACCATGCGTAACAACCTGCACCGTACCTATGGCCCGGGTACAGCCGTCGTAAGTTAAACGATAAGAATTTTGCTTGTTTTGTGCAATGAAGCACCCCGAAAATACAAACATTCTTGGCCATAAAATTAGCTTACTTAACAGATAATATAAACATACGCCGCAACTTTTCTCGAATCCTCGTTTTTCTCTGGTTTATCTCTGCAAGCCGGATCTCCTGCAGCTGAACGGGAACGGGTGCGGTCGAGGGGGTGTAAGATTTTCCGCTGGATCAGCCGCATCCATTTCTCTCGTCGTCGTCGTCGTCGTTCCCGTAGTCGTAATGCTACGAGATGCTCGACTGCAGTGGAAGTCCTATTCAAATACGTCCACATACGTGAGCCCGGACCGAGAAGTCTGGGGAAGTAGGCCCGTAGCGGCAAATAAAAAGGATGTGGGATGGTTGGGTAACCCGTTTCTGGCATATAAAGTCTATTCCAGCGTTTGAGCACCAGGAGCGTGTGGAACGACGCTGTCAAAGCGGGAGCCCACCCTAACAGAACTTCTGAATTGCCCATGTTCTTAGTTTAGTCAGAGTAAGCATGCGACTCTTGCCGACGACGCCAACGCCCCGGCAGCATCGTCGACGGTTGTTTGTTCTAAGTACCGCCTAAATGTCTTACAGCAACGTAAACAGCCTGGTCGTAAATAAATAATAACACTTTGTGTATTACACCGTGACCGCATATCGTAGGAGAGGGTGCTGCGTCGACCGTGTGCGTGCCTGCTGGCTGGTCGGCTTCCCGCAACGTATACCTAACTAAGCGCAGAGGGATCTGATGCATAATTCGTGCTGAGCGTTAACAACCTGCTCGTAAAAGCTTGACAAAATTTGATTGTCTTGAAAGCTTCCGTTTTAGAATTTCTAAGTGCCGCAATTTGTTTGACGGGAGGAAAATTTCCCCCCATATCGGTTCACCATCCATCATTGTTCGGTTGCCTAACCACCACACCGCCCCATAGAACGAACCCATTACGGCAAGGAATTAAGCTTGTCAGTTCTCATTTCGTGCGGCTTCTCGGCGGTGACACGTGTTGGAAGCAAATTGGTGCGGAGAGAATCGAGTACCCCAAATGCCGAAAATTTCATGAAAATTTGCAGCAGGATCGCTCACCTCTCAAATTACATCCACATCAAATGCGGGGTGAGAAGTTGGTACCCAACTGACGTCTCGTTTCATTGCCCATATTTTAATGGCATTAACTTTTTTGGAGTATAATTGCTTTTGTTAAAAGCTGGCAGAAGGTCTCGATGAGTTGAACGAAGACGGGTTTATGAAAACAGCTAGAAGTTATGAGCCCAGCCGCAACTGGTTTATGGAGATTACTAGCTATGGAATATAGTTAGAAGTACTTATTCTTGAGAAATGTGAATAAAAAGTTGAGCTAATGATTCAATCCAGAAAAGAGACGATGAAGATGTATTCCAGATATTCCTCAATGTGTTTTGTTTTTTTAAATATCTTTATTAGGGAGACTTTCAGCCCAAGGCTGGCTCGTCTCGTCGTTTTGTATTTTTTTGTTTTTTTTTTCTACAAACAAAATTGAAATTGTGAAGCAATTCATATCGTCACAGTTTGAAATTTTAATAATTTGAAATTCGAATCTAATAAAAAGCTTTTAAATAGTGTTGCACTTCTCGCTATCTTACTTAACGACTGGACTAGTTGTACATAATAGCGTAACGTGACCCATCGGAAGTGACTGCACTCACGTCTCTCGCACTGACCCGAGATTCGAAAGTTCTTCAAAATTTACCAAACGACCTTTCTCCAAATCAGGTTTTTGAATAGATCGTTCTTAAATATCAGTTTCATAAAAATACGGCGTGAGGGAACATTCCAATGTACAAGCAACGGAGATAAACAGTCGCTGCATTTTTAGGCGTGTGAATGGTGAATGCGTCAAAGACAAAGTACATGCTTGTGGGCGGAACCGAGCGCGACGGGGATACCTTCGAGGTGGTCGAGGAATTCATCTACCTTGGATCCTTGCTAACGGCTGATAACAATGCTAGTCGTGA
This sequence comes from Armigeres subalbatus, assembly GCF_024139115.2. Classification (NCBI taxonomy): domain Eukaryota; kingdom Metazoa; phylum Arthropoda; class Insecta; order Diptera; family Culicidae; genus Armigeres; species Armigeres subalbatus. Next base: position 26,056,312 of record NC_085139.1, on the reverse strand, counting down.
AATACGAAGGCGCATCATCTGTGGAAATCGGGCCTACTACGGGCTCCAGAGCTAAAGCTAAAGCCGGAAGGGTACGATGGGCAGAATATGTTGCAAGATTGTTGGATAGCAACCCTGCAAAGATGGTGTTCGCTTCCGATCCGGCAGGTACGAGACAGCGTGGAGCGCAGCAAGCGAGATGGGCAGACTAGGTGCAAAACGACTTGGTGAGTGTGGGGCGTTTTCGAGGATGGAGAGTTGCGGCCTCGAACCGTGTATTGTGACGTCAAATTGTTGGTTCAGTGTTATCTGTTTAGATGCATTCCGGGCCTCTTGGAAGGAGGCTTCCGAGCCTCTTGGAAGGAGGCTTCCGAGCCTCTTGTAAGAAGGCTTCCGAGCCTCTTGTAAAGAGGCTTCCGAGTCTCTTGTAAGGAGGCTTCCGAGCCTCTTGTAAGGAGGCTTCCGAGCCTCTTGTAAGGAGGCTTCCGAGCCTCTTGTAAGGAGGCTTCCTAACCTCTTGTAAGGAGGCTTCCGAGCCTCTTGGAAGGAGGCTTCCGAGCCTCTTGGAAGGAGGCTTCCGAGCCTCTTGGAAGGAGGCTTCCGAGCCTCTTGGAAGGAGGCTTCCGAGCCTCTTGGAAGGAGGCTTCCGAGCCTCTTGGAGGAGGCTTCCGGGCCTCTTGGAAGGAGGCTTCCAGCCTCTTGGAAGGAGGCTTCCTAGCCTCTTGGTAGGAGGCTTCCGAGCCTCTTGGAAGGAGGCTTCCAAGCCTCTTGGAAGGAGGCTTCCAAGCCTCTTGGAAGGAGGCTTCCGAGCCCCTTGAAAGGAGGCTTCCGAGCCCCTTGAAAGGAGGCTTCCGGGCCCCTTGGAAGGAGGCCTCTTGGAAGGAGGCTTCCGAGCCTCTTGGAAGGAGGCTTCCGAGCCTCTTGGAAGGAGGCTTCCGAGCCTCTTGGAAGGAGGCTTCCGCGCCTCTTGGAAGGAGGCGTCCAGGCCTCTTGGAAGGAGGCTTCCAGCCTCTTGGAAGGAGGCTTCCGAGCCTCTTGGAAGGAGGCTTCCGAGCCTCTTGGAGGAGGCTCTGAGCCTCTTGGAAGGAGGCTTCCTGGCCTCTTGGAAGGAGGCTTCCAGGCCTCTTGGAGGAGGCTTCTGAGCCTCTTGGAGGAGGCTTCCAGCCTCTTGGAGGAGGCTTCAGGCCTCTTGGAAGGAGGCTTCCAGGCCTCTTGGAAGGAGGCTTCCAGGCCTCTTGGAAGGAGGCTTCGAGGCCTCTTGGAAGGAGGCTTCCAGCCTCTTGGAAGGAGGCTTCCGGGCCTCTTGGAAGGAGGCTTCCAGCCTCTTGGAAGGAGGCTTCCGAGCCTCTTGGAAGGAGGCTTCCAGGCCTCTTGGAAGGCTTCTGAGCCTCTTGGAAGGAGGCTTCCGAGGCCTCTTGGAAGGAGGTTTCCAGGCCTCTTGGAAGGAGGCTTCCGAGCCTCTTGGAAGGAGGCTTCCGGGCCTCTTGGAAGGAGGCTTTGAGGCCTCTTGGAAGGAGGCTTCCGAGCCTCTTGGAAGGAGGCTTCCAGGCCTCTTGGAAGGAGGCTTGAGCCTCTTGGAAGGAGGCTTCCAGGCCTCTTGGAGGAGGCTTCCAGGCCTCTTGGAAGGAGGCTTCCGAGCCTCTTGGAAGGAGGCTTCCGAGCCTCTTGGAAGGAGGCTTCCAGAGCCTCTTGGAAGGAGGCTTCCGAGCCTCTTGGAAGGAGGCTTCTGAGCCTCTTGGAAGGAGGCTTCCGGAGCCTCTTGGAAGGAGGCTTGAGCCTCTTGGAAGGAGGCTTCCGAGGCCTCTTGGAAGGAGGCTTCCAGCCTCTTGGAAGGAGGCTTCCGAGGCCTCTTGGAAGGAGGCTTCCGAGCCTCTTGGAAGGAGGCTTCCGAGCCTCTTGGAGGAGGCTTCCGAGCCTCTTGGAAGGAGGCTTCTGAGCCTCTTGGAAGGAGGCTTGAGCCTCTTGGAGGAGGCTTCCAGGCCTCTTGGAAGGAGGCTTCCGAGCCTCTTGGAAGGAGGCTTCCAGCCCTCTTGGAAGGAGGCTTCCTGAGCCTCTTGGAAGGAGGCTTCCAGGCCTCTTGGAAGGAGGCTTCCAGGCCTCTTGGAGGAGGCTTCCAGGCCTCTTGGAAGGAGGCTTCCTGAGCCTCTTGGAAGGAGGCTTCCAGGCCTCTTGGAAGGAGGCTTCCGAGCCTCTTGGAAGGAGGCTTCCAGAGCCTCTTGGAAGGAGGCTCTGAGCCTCTTGGAAGGAGGCTCTGAGCCTCTTGGAAGGAGGCTTCCAGGCCTCTTGGAAGGAGGCTTCCGGGCCTCTTGGAAGGAGGCTTCCGGGCCTCTTGGAAGGAGGCTTGAGCCTCTTGGAAGGAGGCTTGAGCCTCTTGGAAGGAGGCTTCCGAGCCTCTTGGAAGGAGGCTTCCAGGCCTCTTGGAAGGAGGCCTGAGCCTCTTGGAGGAGGCTTCCTGAGCCTCTTGGAAGGAGGCTTCCGAGCCTCTTGGAAGGAGGCTTCCAGGCCTCTTGGAGGAGGCTTGAGCCTCTTGGAGGAGGCTTCCTGAGCCTCTTGGAAGGAGGCTTCCCGAGCCTCTTGGAAGGAGGCTTTGAGCCTCTTGGAAGGAGGCTCTGAGCCTCTTGGAAGGAGGCTTCCAGGCCTCTTGGAAGGAGGCTTCCAGAGCCTCTTGGAAGGAGGCTTCCGAGCCTCTTGGAAGGAGGCTTCCGAGCCTCTTGGAAGGAGGCTTCCTGGCCTCTTGGAGGAGGCTTCCGAGCCTCTTGGAAGGAGGCTTCCAGGCCTCTTGGAAGGAGGCTTCCTGAGCCTCTTGGAAGGAGGCTTCTGAGCCTCTTGGAAGGAGGCTCTGAGCCTCTTGGAAGGAGGCTTCCGAGCCTCTTGGAAGGAGGCTTCTGAGCCTCTTGGAAGGAGGCTTCCGAGCCTCTTGGAAGGAGGCTTCCGAGCCTCTTGGAAGGAGGCTTCCAGGCCTCTTGGAGGAGGCTTCTGAGCCTCTTGGAAGGAGGCTTGAGCCTCTTGGAAGGAGGCTTCCGAGCCTCTTGGAAGGAGGCTTCCAGAGCCTCTTGGAAGGAGGCTTCCGAGCCTCTTGGAAGGAGGCTTCCTGAGCCTCTTGGAAGGAGGCTTCCAGGCCTCTTGGAAGGAGGCTTCCAGCCTCTTGGAAGGAGGCTTCCTGAGCCTCTTGGAAGGAGGCTTCTGAGCCTCTTGGAAGGAGGCTTCCGAGCCTCTTGGAAGGAGGCTTCTGAGCCTCTTGGAGGAGGCTTCTGAGCCTCTTGGAAGGAGGCTTCCGGGCCTCTTGGAAGGAGGCTTGAGCCTCTTGGAAGGAGGCTTGAGCCTCTTGGAAGGAGGCTTCTGAGCCTCTTGGAAGGAGGCTTCCAGGCCTCTTGGAAGGAGGCTTCCGAGCCTCTTGGAAGGAGGCTTCCGAGCCTCTTGGAAGGAGGCTTCCAGGCCTCTTGGAAGGAGGCTTCCGAGCCTCTTGGAAGGAGGCTTGAGCCTCTTGGAAGGAGGCTTCTGAGCCTCTTGGAAGGAGGCTTCTGGAGCCTCTTGGAAGGAGGCTTCCGAGCCTCTTGGAAGGAGGCTTCTGAGCCTCTTGGAGGAGGCTTCCAGCCTCTTGGAAGGAGGCTTGAGCCTCTTGGAAGGAGGCTTCTGAGCCTCTTGGAAGGAGGCTTCCAGCCTCTTGGAGGAGGCTTCCGGGCCTCTTGGAAGGAGGCTTCCAGGCCTCTTGGAAGGAGGCTTCCGAGCCTCTTGGAAGGAGGCTTCCTGAGCCTCTTGGAGGAGGCTTCCGAGGCCTCTTGGAAGGAGGCTTCCTGAGCCTCTTGGAAGGAGGCTTCTGAGCCTCTTGGAAGGAGGCTTCCAGGCCTCTTGGAAGGAGGCTTCCAGGAGCCTCTTGGAAGGAGGCTTCTGAGCCTCTTGGAAGGAGGCTTCCGGGCCTCTTGGAGGAGGCTTCCGAGCCTCTTGGAGGAGGCTTGAGCCTCTTGGAAGGAGGCTTGAGCCTCTTGGAAGGAGGCTTCCAGCCTCTTGGAAGGAGGCTTCCAGGCCTCTTGGAAGGAGGCTTCTGAGCCTCTTGGAAGGAGGCTTCTGAGCCTCTTGGAAGGAGGCTTCCGAGCCTCTTGGAAGGAGGCTTGAGGCCTCTTGGAAGGAGGCTTCCAGGCCTCTTGGAAGGAGGCTTGAGCCTCTTGGAAGGAGGCTTCCTGAGCCTCTTGGAAGGAGGCTTCCAGGCCTCTTGGAAGGAGGCTTCCGAGGCTCTTGGAAGGAGACTTCCGAGCCTCTTGGAAGGAGGCTTCCGAGCCTCTTGGAAGGAGGCTTCCGAGCCTCTTGGAAGGAGGCCTCCGGGCCTCTTGGGAGGGGGCTTGTGAGCCTCTTGGTAGGAGGCTTTCGGGACTCTTGGAAGGGGGACTCCGAGCCTCTTGGAAGGAGGCTTCAGAGCCGCTTGGAAGGAGGCTTCCGAGCCTCTTGGAAGGAGGCTTCCGAGCCTCTTGGAAGGAGGCTCTGAGCCTCTTGGAAGGAGGCTTCCTGAGCCTCTTGGAAGGAGGGTTCCGAGCCTGTGGGAAGGAGGGTGCCGCGCCTCTTGGTATGAGGCTTCCGAGCCTCTATGAAGGAGGCTGCCGGGCCTCTTGGAAGGAGGCTTCCGAGCCTCTTGGAAGGAGGCTTCCGAGCCTCTTGGAAGGAGGCTTCCAGGCCTCTTGGAAGGAGGCTTCCAGGCCTCTTGGAGGAGGCTTCCGAGCCTCTTGGAAGGAGGCTTCCTGAGCCTCTTGGAAGGAGGCTTGAGCCTCTTGGAAGGAGGCTTCCGAGCCTCTTGGAAGGAGGCTTCCAGGCCTCTTGGAAGGAGGCTTCCGAGCCTCTTGGAGGAGGCTTCCGAGCCTCTTGGAAGGAGGCTTCCTGAGCCTCTTGGAGGAGGCTTCCGAGCCTCTTGGAAGGAGGCTTCCGAGCCTCTTGGAAGGAGGCTTCCGAGGCCTCTTGGAAGGAGGCTTGAGCTCTTGGAAGGAGGCTTCTGAGCCTCTTGGAAGGAGGCTTCCGAGCCTCTTGGAAGGAGGCTGAGCCTCTTGGAAGGAGGCTTCCGAGCCTCTTGGAAGGAGGCTTGAGCCTCTTGGAGGAGGCTTCCTGAGCCTCTTGGAAGGAGGCTTGAGCCTCTTGGAAGGAGGCTTCTGAGCCTCTTGGAGGAGGCTTCCAGGCCTCTTGGAAGGAGGCTTCCAGGCCTCTTGGAAGGAGGCTTCCGAGCCTCTTGGAAGGAGGCTTCTGAGCCTCTTGGAGGAGGCTTCCAGGCCTCTTGGAAGGAGGCTGAGCCTCTTGGAAGGAGGCTTCCAGGCCTCTTGGAAGGAGGCTTCCGAGCCTCTTGGAAGGAGGCTTCCGAGCCTCTTGGAAGGAGGCTTCTGAGCCTCTTGGAAGGAGGCTTGAGCCTCTTGGAAGGAGGCTTCCGAGGCCTCTTGGAAGGAGGCTTCCGAGCCTCTTGGAAGGAGGCTCTGAGCCTCTTGGAAGGAGGCTTCCGAGCCTCTTGGAGGAGGCTTCCAGGCCTCTTGGAAGGAGGCTTCCGGGCCTCTTGGAAGGAGGCTTCCGAGCCTCTTGGAAGGAGGCTTCTGAGCCTCTTGGAAGGAGGCTTCCTGAGCCTCTTGGAAGGAGGCTTCCGAGCCTCTTGGAAGGAGGCTTGAGCCTCTTGGAGGAGGCTTCCGAGCCTCTTGGAAGGAGGCTTCCAGGCCTCTTGGAGGAGGCTTCCGAGCCTCTTGGAAGGAGGCTTCCAGGCCTCTTGGAAGGAGGCTTCCTGAGCCTCTTGGAAGGAGGCTTCTGAGCCTCTTGGAAGGAGGCTTCCGAGCCTCTTGGAAGGAGGCTTGAGCCTCTTGGAAGGAGGCTTCCGAGCCTCTTGGAAGGAGGCCTGAGCCTCTTGGAAGGAGGCTTCCGAGCCTCTTGGAAGGAGGCTTCCGAGCTCTTGGAGGCTTCTGAGCCTCTTGGAAGGGAGGCTTCCGAGCCTCTTGGAAGGAGGCTGAGCCTCTTGGAAGGAGGCTTGAGCCTCTTGGAAGGAGGCTTCTGAGCCTCTTGGAGGCTTCCAGGCCTCTTGGAAGGAGGCTTCCGAGCCTCTTGGAAGGAGGCTTCCAGGCCTCTTGGAAGGAGGCTTCCAGGCCTCTTGGAGGAGGCTTCCGAGCCTCTTGGAGGAGGCTTCCAGAACTCTTGGAAGGAGGCTTCCGAGCCTCTTGGAAGGAGGCTTCCGAGCCTCTTGGAAGGAGGCTTCCGAGCCTCTTGGAAGGAGGCTTCCGAGCCTCTTGGAAGGAGGCTTCCGAGCCTCTTGGAAGGAGGCTTCCGAGCCTCTTGGAAGGAGGCTTCCGAGCCTCTTGGAAGGAGGCTTTCGAGCCTCTTGGAAGGAGGCTTCCGAGCTTGTTGGAAGGAGGCTTCCGAGCCTCTTACAGATTAGGATACAGATTTACGCGGAAAGATGAATTTTACGCCAAAACTATATTTTTTAGAAAAAACTGTTGTTCTACAAAATTGTTCGAAATAGTAAGACCATCATTATGGTTCTACCAAGAAATAGGGTGGCCCATCATATAAAAAAAATTAGAAAATAATTTTTAATTTCTCGGAATATTGACATGTTATGTTCTACAAAGTTGTAGCGTAGCTTATTCCAATCAATTTTGCTATGAAAACTTTTTCTGTAGCTCTTAAGTTAGCTGATTTAGAGCATTATTACCTAATTGGATTAGGGTGTATCTCAATAAAACAATATTTTTTATCTACTTTTTTTGTTTCAGATTTCTCGAAAAAGTCTTCATCAATGGACTTTTAGAGCTCAAAAAAATGCAACTTTTGATGGGTAAATATGCTCAATATCTTTTTCCGATCAAAAGTTATAATCGTTTTTCTGTCAAAATAACATTTTTTTCATAAGTTGATATCTCCGGTTGGGGCAGACCAAAAAAATATATTTACACGGCATTTTAAAGAGAAATTAGTATTCTTTATTATTTCAAAAAGTTGGGGATATGTTATTTTTTATCTCAAGTTTCATCAATTTTACTAAAATCATGTTTTTCAAATAAATTGAAATAACTCGACAACGAAGAACAAAGAAGATGCAGACGATATTCTTATCGCAAAACACGCGTTTTAAAAAGCTCCAAATGTCTTCAGAAGGTGACATCCGTGAAAAATAAAAAATGAAATGAGCAGATCATAAATATTGTTTTTTGAGGGACACCCTAATCCTGGCAAGTAAAATTACTCTAGACAAGTGAGCTTAAGAGCTACATAAAAAGTTTATATAGCAAAGTTGATTGAAAAAAGCTGCGCTACAACTTTGTAGAATATTTTATGTCAATATTCCACAAAATAAAAAAAAAAATAAAATTTCACATTTTTATAAAATAGGCTACCCTATTTTTAGGTAACTCTATAATGAAGGCCCAAGTATCCAGAACAACTTTGTAGAACAAATTTTGTTTCTTAAAAGTATGCTTCAGATCGAAAATGCATCTTTTCTCGTAAATCTTGCAATACGATGATAATGATAAAACTTATAAAAAGTGTTAAAGCTGTAGATTTTTTTTTTTTTTACTCAGAACGGCTACGCAGTCTTTAAGGATTAAAACAAGATTTATATTTGTCCAACGTTCCGACACGGGGTTGGTGTCTTCATCAGGGGAAAAATATTATGTTTGTTCCTTGTCTAATGTTTAGGAACAAACATAATATTTTTCCCCTGATGAAGACACCAACCCCGTGCCGAAACGTTGGACAAACATAAATCTTGTTTTAATCCTTAAAGACTGCGTAGCCGTTTTGAGTTAAAATAACAATAAAGCTGTAGATTTTTTATTTTTCATTTCTCACGAATGTCTTCTTCTACAGACTTTTGGGGTATTTCAAAACGCGTGTTTTGCTATAAGAATATCGTCTGTATCTTCTTCTGTTGTCGGGTTATATAAATTTATTTGAAAAAACATGATTTTAGTAAAATTGATAAAACTTGAGATAAGAAATAACATATCCCTAATTTTTTGACATAATAAAGAATATTAATTTCTCTTTCAAATGCCGTGTAAATATATTTCTTTGGTCTGCCCTAACCGGAGATATCAACTTATAAAAAAATGTAATTTTGACAGAAAAACGATTATAACTTTCGATCGGAAAAAGATAGTGAGCATATTTACCCATCAAAAGTTGCATTTTTTTGAGCTCTAAAAGTCACCTGATGAAGACTTTTTCGAGAAATCTGAAACAAAAAAAGTAGATAAGTTTTTTTGAGGTACACCCTAATCCAATTAGGTTAAATTGCTCTAAATCAGCTAAATTAAGAGCTACAGAAAAAGTTTTCATAGCAAAATTGATTGGAATAAGCTACGCTACAACTTTGTAGAACATAACATGTCAATATTCCGCGAAAAAAAAATATTTTCTAATTTTTTTATATGATTCATATATCATGAGGCTAACACGATGATACTTTTATGCCCAGAGGGGCATAATAGCCGCGCATCTTAACGCACGGCCAAGGAAGGCCCCATATTAGCTAATAACAATAACGTACGGGACTTCGTGTGCAATTCGAAGAGTACAGATGTTCACTAGGTGCGAAAATTATTCTGAAGGGGCTTTACATGGACGACTTAAGAGCGTATTTGGGGCGCTCTGAGACGCGATGGAGTTCCTAAGAAAATGATCGACCTCATCAAGGCAGACAGTGATCGAATCTAAGTAGCTAACAACCTAAACAATTAGATGCAGTTCTAATCCTGGCTGACTTAAAATTGCGAAAATGGAGTTCCATTGTATCCAAATATTCTAGCCCACATGCCTCATAAAATGAATAAATCCGCGCAAGACTGGAAATTGATATCGAAGGTGCTGGAACTTGGAAAACCTTGGTTTGCTGCGGCACGTGGGTCCGAAGAATTTGGTTTCAAGATACCATCGCTTCCTCCACTGAGAAACTTTACCAAGTGGGTAACTGTATATAAAATATTGTGATTATAAGGCTCTAGAAGGAATTGTTGGATCGGTGATAATGAGTGCTAGAATATGCATTCAGAAGTTGTAATCAATTCACATTCCTTGGAACGACAACCTTCCAAAAATCTTGGCGATTTGCGGCTTTGTTTTCCTGAATATGCTATACTGACGCGTTTTGGAAAATTATTGTAAAAGTTACACACTTTATGGTTTCGGCAATGCATTCAAACACTGTTATGGCGCTCGTGTATATGTCGTTTCGTTGAACGAGCCTTAAATGTACAACAGTCAATAACTTGTCACCAAGTGTGTGTGTTTGTCGATGAATTTTGTAAGTTTCAACTCGTGCTTGATTTAAGATGTTGACGAGTTTTGAGATTTTGAGGGAGAGGAGATTCAACGCTGAAAAAAAAGACCAAAACATTCATGTCATGCGTATTTTTGTATTATTGAATTACATGAACTGTGTATTATGATCATTTCGTTGTGTGTGAATATTTTTTATGTTTTGGTATAAACGCGAATGTAATACAATACGGACTTGTAGTACTTTTGTAATCTGAGAAAGCGACATACGCATCAAATTTCAACGTAATCCTTTACCAAGCTAAATGAAAACTACCCATGCAAACATCATTATTGGAAACAAATCATGTGAAAGATGTATCAACTAACAAAATTTGGTGTTAACATGTTAGACGCAACGTTTTGGGATTTTGACACGATGGGAACAATCCTAAGTGTTCGCGTGTGGCGAAAAGAATCACCTTTTCACACGCATTGCCACTTAATCAAGATGTTAACCAATTCGTTCTCAACTCCATCCATGTCTTCCGTCGAAGCCCGAACCGCAAACAAAACCGAAAACCGATAGATCAAACAATAAATTATTCTCATCGACTAAGTTTATCAAAAGCCTCACGCACGCACGCACGCAATCCGTCCCAAAGTTTCACCCTTGTTTAGTCATTGAGCGTGCGGGCTAGCGGGTAAAGATTATTTATCTAACAAGCGCCGGGCAACGTGGCATATCCGTTATGTTTACCTACGTGTTCGGTTTTGCTCCCACAACCCACTGTGGAATATCGTTTATCTTTCATCTTAGGCAAGAAATCATCGATTCTTCTGGTGATGGGAAACGAACTCAGGGAGCGAGAACAAGTGGTTAAAATTAATTTGCTTTAATTTGTTATAGTTTTCCACAACTCGTCGTAATTAATACTCCTTTTAAAAGAGAGCTGCAAGTACTAAAAGATTTTGAAAATCGTTTGTAAGGCGATGTAAGGAGAGGAAGATTAACCTGGCAGGGTGAAATTCGCAGATCATGTGAGTATGTTCGATACTACATTCGACCCGTAGAAATGATATCAATTTCATTTTAATAAATTAGACTTGAGATCATTTAAATCGTTTAAACACTGAAACTCAGAAATGGACCTGCGATTTAAGCTGTGTGCTTTGAAATTGCAAATAAATATTCACAAATTAAATAACGAATAGGAAAAATAGGAACACATTTGTCCACCCCTGGACAATAGTTTCCCATAGTGCAACCCGCCACCACAGTTAGTGGCTTCGTATGCGGTTATAATATTTATACGAGCCCATTTCATCGCCCTCCCATCATCCGTTCATCTCCTTTGACGGAAATAGTTCGAACTGGTTCTGATATGGATGCCTGCCCGCCCACCCCCACAGATACGGTTGCTTTCGGATCTCGTAAAACCTGTCCACGACCGTACTAAAATCCGTTCAAGCTTATTACACAACTAGAAACAGCTTTCCCGGAATGCGTGTTAGGGTGCAGCACGTTTTCGGGAGGCCCTGGGTGAATTTCCACCCTGCTACCGGACGGTGCCATAAACAATCGAAAAGTCGGGTTCCACCCTAATGGCGCTCCCATGCCCACATGTTTATATTTTCTCATTTGGAATCCGTCGTTCGGTCGCCCAAATCTGCTTCACTATTCAAAGTTACGATTACGGCTGTCACGATGATGACAACCTTAACGTCGTCGTCAGGGCATCCGATCCAAGAAGGCCATCTCTGGCTGGCATAAATATTTATCTACTTCGGATTCCGAATGGTTTGCTTGTCCTGGCCGTGTGGGATCACTGCGGTCGATTTTTACGACTGGAGATCCGCACCGAGCACCGAGCTCTCCATCCATAACGAATAACGAATAATGGCCATAGATTTAGGGCTCATTTTCCGGGTAATCGATCTTATTCATCACCGGGCTGGGATTGAATTTTTCATGAGGTGGACATTTTCCGAGCACAACAACGTTATCAAGCCGCTCGATTGTTGAATTCTTAAAGCCGGGTCCGATCGTTATTCCGCCCGACCGACGACCGAGCAGGAAAGGTCCGTTTTAATTAGGAAAAACAATGCCTGGCCGCTGGTCTCTTATTTCCTAGGAATGAATTAGTTAGGTATGCTGTCAATGTACTGTGAAAAAGAGACCTGACTATAATTACGGGGTCGCACATGTTTTGAAATACCGAAAGGTCTTGACCGGACAGGGTTACGAACAAAATGGGTGACAATACAGTCCTAACGGTTTGGCCATGTGCAAGCATGAGAATGTTCTTGAAGATGGTATGACATCGCTCTCAGGGGATTTACCCCAGTGATTATTATGAGAAGGAGAACAATCACAATCTCTATGAAGATGATTTTTTTTTTTCAAAGAATAATAAAAAAAATCAATTCAAATCAAATACCACATCCGAAACTACGTCTTTGTTAAAATTTGAAATTAAAATCCAGAGGAACACAAGGTTGCTTGCTGTTTCCTGTCATAAGCAACGGGAAGTCTTTCTATGTAAGAGCTGTGTGCTGCCACTTCCAGTTGTTCATCGTCGTCATCAGCAGAACAATCATCCCATACTGTTGTTGCCGTTTTTGTTGCTTATGACTTTATGTTCCAGTTCGCGTGCTTGTGAGCCTTTTGTTCCCTTGGCACGTCTCAACCACATGAGGTGGTATTTAACCACCGGCTTACAGAGCAGGGTTTTTCACTGGAGTAGATAATTGTTACCCGTGGGTCTCAAGGTCGCACTGTTTATTTTCAAAGCGGATCCCGACTAGAAGAGCATAACAGAAACTGAACACAATTTTAACATATTCTGATATTTATAACTTATTTTGATACAATTTTGTTCTTAGTAGCCATTGTCTTTTAAATGTTGTAACAGGATTGTATCATAATATGATCTAAAAAATGCTTAATACTGAATTGCCCAACAGTAGGCAATTAAAATAGATGTAGCAGTCTCCCCGCCATGGGTAACGCAACGATAATATAATTTAAAAAGGTTGCCTAATTTGTAATGTTGTTAGTTTCATGTTCTTGAAAAATATTTTTGTTCAGACAAAAACAAAAATTTCTGATTGTTGATCACAATCTGGAGACTTATCACGACCTGTAAAAATTTCCAACTGCACAGGAACAATATATTTTGTATCTGATTCTGTTATAAATTTCTAACAAAATATGTTATTTTTATGATTAAATTCTAACAAAATTTGATAGTTTTTTGTCCCCAGCAGTGTATTTTTTGATAGAAATTTAGATATTTTAACAACATCCTGCACCATGTTTGTATCAAATTTTGTTATAAAAATGTTGTATAACATAATAACATATGTTGATATAATTTTGATATGACCTTCTAGTCGGGATTCGACGATGCTTTGTGAGCATATGATACTTTGGGGGATGGGTCGTTTGGTCGAAATTATGAATATTCAGTAGAAAGCCGTTTGATCCGAGGATTCGATTTTTTTTATTTAAAGCTAATTCTTTCCAGCATTATAAGAA